>NW_025952242.1:0-11280 GCF_023119035.1 Salvia hispanica | reverse complement strand
GTAGATACGAACATCACGAGGTTAATTAAGTGTCACTCTAAATCAATAGCAACACTTGTGCCAATATAAAAAATCCTGGAATACTTCACTCTGACCATGTTTTACTTTTGGAAAAACAAAGCACTACAAGCATAGATGACAGACACTTCACTCTAATACTGGAATACTTCACTCTGACCATGTTTTACTTCACTGAAATGGAAAAACAAAGCACTACAAGCATAGATGACAGACACTTCACTCTAACACTGGAATACTTCACTCTGACCATGTTTTACTTCACTGAAATGGAAAAACAAAGCACTACAAGCATAGATGACAAACACTTCACTCTAACACTGGAATATTTCACTCTAACCATGTTTTACTTCACCGTGAATTGGAACAAAGACTACAAGACAGATCACGTATACTTCACTCTAACACTCGGAATACTTCACTCTAACACCGTTTTACTTCACCTAAAATAGAAAACAAAGCACTACAAGCATAGATGACAAAGACACTTCACTCTAACACCGGAATACTTCACTCTAACCATGTTTTACTTCACTCTAATTGGAAAACAAAGACGCCACAAGCATAGATCACATACACTTCACTCTAACACTAGAATACTTCACTCTAACACTGTTTTTACTTCACTGAAATGGAAAAACAAAGCACTACATGTATAGATGACAGACACTTCACTCTAACACTGGAATACTTCACTCTAACCATGTTTTACTTCACTGAAATGGAAAAACAAAGCACTACAAGCATAGATCACAGTACACTTCACTCTAACACTGGAATACTTCACTCTAACCATGTTTTACTTCACCGAAATGGAAAAACAAAGCACTACAAAGTGATAGATCACAGACATCACTCTAACACTGGAATACATCACTTAACCTTGTTTTACTTCACCTAAACAAATGGAAAAACAAAGCACGATAAGCATAGATCATATACAACTTCACTCTAACACTAGAATACTTCACTCTAACCCAAGTTTTACTTCACTTGAAATGGAAAAACAAAGCACTACAAGCATAGATCACAAACATTTCACTCTAACCCCCAGGAATACTTCACTCTAACCATGTTTTACTTCACTGAAATGGAAAAACAAAGCACTACAAGCATAGATGATAGATACTTCACTCTCTAACACTGGAATACTTCAACTGTAAGCATGTTTTAGTTCACTGAAATGGAAAAAGCAGAGCACAATAAGCATAGATCACAAACACTACACTCTAATAATGTAATACTTCACTAAATGAAAAACAGAGCAGGTAGTTGTTACTCACGATCGGAGTCTACGGTTGTTGTTTTTCTTTTTTTCTGTCGATCAAAACCTACACAAAACATAGAAGTAGTTAACTGTAGTTAATTAACTGTAAGCTAACATTTGTTCTGTTCAATTTGGATTCCATAATAAACTACTACATATCTCACTTATTAAAAATTCTCGGCGTTTGGATTTGCAGAATTCTCAAAACTAAATCTAGATAAGAATGAGAAATCTAAATCAGAAACTAGTAGAACAACTTACATTTTGAAAAATCTTTCTATTTGGATTCATTGTTTGACTATGGATGGAGGCGACGGCGATTGCAGCGACGATGGATGGAAGCGACGACGACGGTGGATGGAAGCGACGGCGACTATGGATGGAGGCGACGGGAAGAGCAGTGATGGCGGGAGATGAATTCTGCAAATGAGAAATTAATTCAATTGTTAACCCTAATTTTATTAGTGAAATGTCCATTATACCCCCGCCTTGTATAGTGAAGTAAATTTGTGATAGAGTGAACTGATTTCTCCTTCAAATTCGAAAATCTCATGTGTTAAAACTAGCCCTTGATTTTCTTGATCTTGTGGCTGTGATTTGTTCTCTAGTTATATACTTAAGGGGCATTTTCCCCATATCACTACTCTATATATATATATATATATATATATATATATATATAGGTTTGTGTTAAAATGACAACCCCTCTTAAAATGACAACGTGACAACGCTTATACAGCAATATTATAAACGTTACACAGCAATATTACAAACACTACACAGCAATCTATAGATTGCTTGTATAGTGGTCGGATATTGTTGTTCAAGAAAAATTGTTGTACAAAGACCAGCATATTGTTGCCCGTCTTTTTCCAGATTTTTTTTTGCCACGTGGCAGCTTATTATTCGTCCAAGTGTACAAATGATTGGCTAGAAATGGTGGTATGGTGTTATTTTAAGGGGTGGTGGCACCCTAACATGCCCTTATATATATATATATAGGGGAGTGTTATATTGTTAACTCAATGCTTAATTGCTAACTACAACTCAATAATAGCCATTAGATATTCAAATTAAAGGCCTAGATCATCAACCACAAAATGTCAATACGATCAACAAAAAACGTCAATAAAGGCTATAGGATTAATTCCAATAAAAATCAATAGGGGTATTAATGTCAAGTTAGTTATAGCATCCACAGCGGCTGACAAATTCAGCCCGGTCTCGTCTCGGAGAGACGAGACGCCGCTGTGGCGTCCATCTCGTCGCGGTCTCGTCCCGAGCCCGTCCCGCGTCCCGTCTCGCCGAGGCAGCTGGCGAGACGGTCTCGCCACGCGCTGGGCGACGTGGCACGTCGCTGTTGGTGCGTGACGCCCACTCGCTGACCCCGCGAGTGGGCGTCGAATATCTGATTTTAATTTTAATTTTTTTTTAAAAAAAAAAAAATCGATTTAAATTTTTTTTTTTTTCAATTAACGGTAATATTACCGTTTTTTTCAACGGTAATAATTTTTTTTTTTTTTCTTTTTTCTTATTTTATAAAATACACACTACTCTCTTTCATTCTCCATTCCACACACAAACACTACAAACACCACATTTTCGGGAAGAACACATTCCGGAATACGTTCCGTTCAGCAGCGGTAGAGGCTCCGCCAGCCGCGATACCGAGGACGAAGAGACCCCGGTGGAGGAGGAGGTGGATGAGGATCTAGGTCGTCATCCATACAGCTCCAAGGAGACGATGGCTCTATACACCTCTTGGCTCACCGTCTCGTACGATCCCATCGTCGGGAATCAACAAAACAAATTGTGCTTTTGGCAGAAGGTCACCAAGCTTTACAACACAGATTCAAAGCCGAGGGGAGTCGCCCCCTCACCGTGAAGATGCTCCGCGCTCATTGGGACCGGGTTGACAGAGATGTCAAAAAGTTTTGCGCGGTCTACAGGGGTGAAGCGAAGCATTACCAAAGCGGAGCCAGTGAAGCCGACATTCTGCGAGCGGCGATGCGCGTCTTTAGAGACGACGTCAAAAAAGATTTCAAACATATCGATGTTTGGCAGCTGGTCAGAAACGAAGATCGGTGGGCTGGCGGTGTCCAGTCCTCGAGCTCGAAACGTACGAAGCACACGGGGGGTGGCTACTCGTCTAGTGAGGGCGGCGGATCAGGCAACGCCTCACATGAGGCTGGGGACACGCCCACTGAAGCCGGTGGCTCCTCCTCCGGTTCACGACGTCGGCCGCAAGGGACCAAGGCGGCGAAGGCGGCTAGAGGGAGAGGGAAGGGGAAGGGGAAGAGCCGGGGCGAATCGAGCCAGGCGGGCGCGGGCATGGGCTCGAACACTTCCCTGTGGTCCGTATACATGCTCTCCACGATGGCTGACACTTCCAAGATGACGCCTACCCAATACGAACATCATGTTCTCGGAATGCAGGCGATGGCAAGGCAACTTGGTCTTCAGCCGGGTGCACCGCCACCGGCTTCGGGGGATGATTCGCCGGCGGAGTAGTTTTTTAAGTGTTTTTAATTTCTAGTATTTTAAATTACGTGTGTTTTTATTTTTTTAGGATTTTAATTATGTGTGTTTTTATTTTTTTAGGATTTTAATTATGTATTTTTTTTATTTTTAGGATTTTAATTTGTAATTTTATTTTATTTAATGAAGTGTGTTTTTTATTAATTGGATTTGTTGAAAATAAAAATGAAAAATGAAATTGAATGAATAGTTAAGAGATGAGATGGTTAAGAGATGGATTGATGTGGGTGCTATCTCTTAGTTAAGAGATGGAGTGAAAAGTACAGTGGGGCCCATGAATAGTGAAGAGATGAGACGGTTAAGAGATGGATAAGAGACACCACTGTGGATGCTCTTATAACTAACTTTTAAAATATATATATATATATATATATATATAGGGAGATGATCAAAATAAGTATGTGTTTAAAACCAGAAATGCAGCCCAAATCTTGGCCTTAGGATTAGATGATCTAATGGTCAATAATTAACCAAAAACACGGAAGGTCATAATTTAGTAGTTTTAGGTCATATTATAAGATTTGACTTTATGTCATGTTAAGATCATTTTAGGTCATGCTTTGTTAGCATGACCTAAAACTAAACTAACTATGACCTAAAAATGTCCTACGTATGACTTTGTTCTGCATTTCTGTATTTAAATCTGGTCTTCATAGATTAAAACCCTATATATATATATATATTTAATTAAATAATATATTATACAAATAATTTAAATAATATCAATAGTAAACAAAATTGACAATTATAATGCATAGTTTTGAGCATTCGTGACATGAGATATCAATAATCCTACCATATGTATAACTTTTTCCTACGACAAAATGCATGAATAAAACTTTTCTATATAAAATTTGTTATCAGAACCTCAAGTCATCAACTTATTTATTCAATAAAAATTAAAAAAGGAGTGAAAAACATGTTGATTAAATGTATGGCAGATTTTAATTTAAAAAGAATAAATGAGAGAATATTTTGAAATAAACTAGTACTACAGGAATAGGAATACTATGTCCCACATCATGTGAGAGATTGGAGGGCTTCCTCTTGCCATTCATGTGATTGGAGAGCTCTTGTCTAAGGTTGAATGATCTAAAGATGTTTGGGATAATGTTTCAACAAATGTAAAAGCTTCAATTGTTAAATCAGAAAAGCAGCAGTTCTCCAATATACTTTCCTTGAGCTATAATCACTTGCCGATTTATTTGATACCATGTTTCTTATATATGAGAGCTTTTTCAGAAGATTATGAGATTAAGAGATTTAGACTTAAGAGTTTGTGGATAGCCGAGGGATTTGTGAAATCCAATGAAGATAGGAGTTTGGAGGAAGAGGCTGAGAATTACTTAAAAGCTCTGGTGGAGAGGAATCTACTTAGAAGAAAAAAGCACAGTGGGAAACCAATGAGTTACTCAATCCATAATCTTCTCAGGGATCTATGCATAAGGAAGGCTAACGAGGAAAATTTTTTAAACCTCAAGGATTCCATGCGCCGAGTAAGTGTTCACTCGCCTTCTGAAATACTAGAAGATTTGTGTGCTTCACCACAATTGATGTCACTTGCTCGATCTTTTATATGCAGTGGGAGGAAGATTGCATCTCCTGTATTTTCCATGTTAAGATTGGTTACGGTGCTAGATGTAATGGGAATCGAATACAAAGAGTTACCAGAAGAAATAGTTCAACTTTTCAACCTACACTACTTAGCTTTCTCGTGCACTTCAAGTTTACCTTTTGGAATATCAAGATTGTGGAATCTGCAAACCTTGATTTGTAGGCAAGTTATAGAGCTTAGTTTGCCATCTGAGATATGGGAGATTTCTGACGCCCCTGAAATTGGAAACAACAATTGAAATTGGGAAGGGATACTGTTACGAACACCCCTGACGCCCCTACGACTACAGCACCGGCGGAGGCAGAGAACACAAGCGTGGAGGAAGACATGGCAGAGTGCGAGGCAATGGAGGAAGAGGCGGTGGAACCTGATGCGAGCGACGGCGCGGAGGAGCCGGATAAGGCATGTGCGCCGGCGGGCAGAGAGTTGAGGCCGAGGAAGAATCTTAAACCGTCGGAGAAGTACCGTGACTTTGCCCCAAAATAGAAGAGAAGCCTTTTTAGCATTTATTTCCTTGTTTATTATTTTTCCTTATTTTGTTAAACTATTTTTATTTTTATTTTGAGTCGGGCGAAATTATGAGCCCCGTTCGGGTTTTCTTTGTTGGTTCTTTCCCGAATGGATTAGGTAGGTCGAACCAACCCTAGGGTCTTTAGTCTATAAATAGGGCTATTTCATTAACTTTAATTTTATGAATGAAATATTTTGCCCAAGCTATCGTGCAATTCGCTCATCAAACCCTTCGCTGCCGACGGGAAACCCCGCGCCAGCTCTTTTAATTTTCACCGCCATGCTCTTCGAGCCGCCGGCAACCTTTTTCTCGCTCGGAAGATAGATAATCGGAGCCGTTACGGAGCATGTCTGTAACAGATACAAGGTAAGATTTGTTCATAAGAAGCTGCAGACAATTTTCTGTATTTGGATAACTCCTTCACTGATTAGTAGTGGTTTCTTTGAGATCATCCCAAATGTCGTTAAGTTAGGAATCTATTACAATGATTCTCCAAACATTGAAGTTGATCTTACTAATCTTCACAAACTTGAAAATTTAAATTTTGAATCTGAGTTGGGTGAAGATGGTAGCCGTTTTCTTAACAAACTCAGATTTCCATGTAGTATTAGAAAGTTAACTATATTTTACTGTGTTGTATTGCGGAGTTTCTTTTCAACTCTATGTGGACTACCGAATCTGGAAGTGCTCTCAATATGCAATTGTGTGTTTGAAAGAGACGGAGAGGCAGAGGAAGAAGAGTGGGAGATGACAGAAGGAGATGAATTCCGCTCACTGCAGTTTCTGTGCCTCGGGTCCTTAAATATAGTGCGTTGGAGAGCCAACGAGACCAACTTCCCTAAACTCCGGGAGCTGTATGCAGTCAAATGCAATGAGCTAGAAGAAATCCAATGCGATATTGGAGATACCCCAACTCTCCAAACCATTTTGGTACGTGAATGTGGGGCTTCTGTAGTTGCCTCAGCACAACAAATTCAGAAGATGCAGCAAGAGGAGTACAACAACTACGACCTCAAAGTGTTTATAGAATATTAGAAACGAAAAGGTACCAATGCCAAACTATCAAAAGCATGCTTCATTTGTTCATATACTTACATCATTGGTATCATTTCTTGATTACAGCTTATGGTTATTGAACTGTGTCTCTTTTTTATGGTGTAATTAACAATTTCTGCAACACGCAAGCTGAACGTATGCACTGCAATAGAAGGTAATACATGTTTATGCATGTAGATTTTCCCTTAATGCGATATCCAACTGCTCGCCTTTATCAGCTGCTGATGCTGTTCTTTCATCGCTTTCAATATGCTCCTAAACATCTCGTGATTTAATGTGGTTGTCACACTTGGTAGATTATGTGATAGGATCAATGAAGCCATTCCTCTTGATATTTGTAACTGTTGATACATATGAAAATCTTTCAGTTTCTGTGGAAATTCATTAGGATACACTATTTATTACAAAGAAGGATGCAAATTTAGTAGGCAGCTGGTTTTTGTGATTTTGCATCCTTTTTTGATTGAATGTATCCTTTGTCTTAAATTTGGCATCTCTGAACATTCCCTGCCTTCTTCCAACTATTGCACAGTTTTCTTTAAATATATGCTTGGTGATTCAGATCTTCAATTAATTAATTATAATTGAACAATTACAGTGCCTTATCAAATTATTTCATTAAATAATTAAAAACGTACACATATATACTTTTTAAAAAGAAAAGAAATAAGGAAAATATTTCATTAAATAATTAAAAATGTATAGGGCATGAGAGGTTCCATATTTTTATTTTTAATTTTTAAGTGTTAAATATGATTGCTCAATTCATAAAAAAATGAACCATAAAATTGATTAATTAGGGGAAAACATTCGATTGTAATATGTTATGTAAATTAATTATATGATTAATTGTTTGCATAGTGAGAGAAATAATACTAAAAAGAAAAGAGAAAAATGCAAAATTCCCTTATTCTAAAAAATTCGCATCCGCGATCCCATGTTATGAAAAATTAGCGAATTTAATCCATTTTTTTGAAGTTTCTCATATAGCAATGTACTAGTGTTGTTGAATAGTGATCGTGTATTAAACATAATATGTATTGATGTATAATTACTGTTACCATTTTAATTATTGAGTTAAGACTTAAATTATTAAAGATATAATGTACTCTATCAATCCGCAAAAAATGTCTAATTTTTATAATTTTGGTACGTCCACAATTTAAACGATGCCATTTTATTTTTCAAAAGACGACATCGTTTAACAATTTTTCACCAAAGTTTTGTATGCCATGAGATAATAGCAAACAAATTCACATTTTTTTGAACAATTGATCACTAATATTATGAACATAGACCGAATTTTTAAAAACATGCTTGTAAATATCATAAATTATGTTGTTTGCTATCGATTTCCAACAATTCTCAAAACCTAAACCAGCGTGGCTAAATTAATGATTCATTGACAATTAACTTCGACTTTAATTTGGCCTGCCAATTTCGATTTTATGGATCATGGAAAATCAGCAACAACAACCAAGTTTATGATATTTACGATCAAGTTTTACGTTTGTGGAAAAGTATAGAATTTGGCCAAAATTCATGATATTAGTTATCAATCGCCATGTTTTTCAATTAACTTTCAAGCTACACGTAATTTATTTTCTAACCATTTGCCTTAAACAAAGAGCGAAAATCATTCGGAGGGAGGAGTGCTATTTTCTAATTTCTAACATAGATAAGTATTGGAAAATTCTTAGTCCCTAGTCATTTTTGCAAGAATTCTGAAACAAAAAATGGCATACAATCTTCAATCCCTGATCACCATCCTACATCTAATCATTCATCCTGAACAAACCCACTGGATTTTCGACCACAACAAACCCCAACTCGACTCCCTACTCCAAAAAGCTGAATCTTTGCTTCAGATTCTTGAAAAGTCTTCACCCTCGAGATCTAAGAGCGATTTGGTGGGAGTTGATGCAATTCTGTTGGAGTTGAAGGATCGTCTCACGAATATGGAGAAGAAGGTGAAGATCATACCCCTTGTTGGTAGGCGGCATCGGTAAGTCCACCCTTGCTCGAAATCTTTATGACAATGCGTATATTGTTTCTCACATTGATTATCGTGGTTGGGCTGCGATTTCACAAGTTCCCACTATCCAGGAAAATTATGTTAAGTCTTCTACGTGGCCCGAATGAAAAGGTAAGTGATGAACTAATTGGATGTGGAGATTATGAGTTGAGAGAAATATTGCATTAGAGGTTGTTTGGGAGAAGATACATGATAGTGTTGGATGATATTTGGAGCACGAAGATGAGTTAAGGATGTATTTCCCCAACCAAAAAGTGAAAACTTTTTGGGAATATGTTGTTGAGTTGTTAGTTTTTCAAAATCTCATAACCGATATAATTCAAAAGATGGAGACAAAGAAGCATTAGAAACTTTTCTTTAAGTGGGAAACATTAAAACTAGTACAGTAAAGAACTGATTTAAGGAATGAGATTGTGAATGTTACAGCCTTATATAGGGCTGGGGAAAAATACCGAAAAAATGATATATTGCTCGTATCGTATTGAAAAATATCAAAATTATCGAATTCTTGGTATATCGTATTTTTCGATACAATACAGTATCGTATCGTAAGTTTTCGATATGATAACGATATGAATTTCCTTATATCGCGATATATTGTTTTATATCGAATATACGATATATATCGTATATATCGAAACATATTCAAATTTAATACATATTGAAGTTTAAAATTATAAATATATATAAATCCATTTAATTCATTCATATATTTAGAAAATATATATATGAAACCCTAATAAGAACACTATTTATTTTATTGTGTTGAAGTTTTATTAATTTTTGTGTTATTTTTCAGTTTTGAAATTATATTTTTTGATATATAGGTATTCGATACGATAACGATATTGATATTATCCATATCGAAAGTTCGATATATCGAAATTTGATATTTCGAAAGTTTTGATACGATAACGATATGAAATTCTTTCATATCGATATTTTCGATATAAAACACGATACAACGTTTTTGATACGATCTTATATAGATGGTCAATACTACTAGTTAGCATTTATGAACACAAAATAACAAATTGAATGTTAATGATGAAGCCAAACTGTAACCAGAAAGTAATAATGGTGAATCACACAACAGTTTGTTGAATTGAAATGACTTATTTGGTTCGGGAGCAATAATGGTGAATCACAGAAATATTTTTTAGACATTATAATTATAATAGGTAATAAAAAACTAACTTTTGACTTACAAAGAGATGTATAGGTAGAGAGGACAAAAGAAGAAAATTAAATAAAAAACGAAAAAAATACAATTTAAAATTATAATCATTTGCTATTTTAAAATTCTATTATTAAAATGTAACTTAAGAATTTAAATATCGATAATTAGGTGTTAGCCGGCATCTATTAATCTCATTCTTTAATAATACTTCAATCATTTTGAATTTTGCAAATTTCTAACTTAAGTTTAACAAAAGTCATCTCCCGCTTGCTTGAGTATGATTAATTTTCTGAATAACTAATGAATACAATACTGGTAAAAAAAAGGAGGTACTGCTTCATTGGAGGAATGATGCCAACACATTTGTTGAATATATTTATTATTGCAAAAGCTTACTACTTTATTAGACAGCCAATACTTTAATTGAAATGAACTAGTACTACTACCTTTTTGGTATTATTGTCCTAATTCTAGAGAAGTTAATCAATACATGGAGGCATACGATGTGGATCAACTTGAAACATGCATGAAGACTATTATTTTTGACAATTTTCTGGATTTGGCTGTCTTTATTACTGCATTTAAGCAATTAATGAATCTACTTATGCAGGTTAATTTGGTATGGACCATCGTATTATAATATTGAGGGAACATCATTTTTGGTCCACGAACTTTGTCAAAGTATCATTTTAAGTCCGTGAACTTTGAAAATATCATTTGAGGTCCATCAACTTTGGAGTAATATCAATTGAAGTACTTTTTTACTATTTCTAAGTTTTTTTGAACGAAAATACCCTCAATATTTAAGGGTGTATATTTTTAATAAACTTAACATATACACATATTTTTTATAAATATCTTTACTATATATTTTTGACGAATTTTTTAAATATAATTTGACCTTCAATATTATCACTTAATTTTGTGACATGCAAGAAATAATCCTTATTCAATTTTTTTTATTATTAAAGAAGTTCTATATTCAATTTTAAAATTCTTTAATATAAATAATTGAAGAAGCAATTTAACTTGCATGTCACAATATGATAAAATTATATTT
>NW_025952241.1:0-8919 GCF_023119035.1 Salvia hispanica | reverse complement strand
TTTTCTATAAAAAATTTGGAATAATAACTCTGGTCTAATAAATATGTAAATATATTATTAATAATAAAATTGGTGTTATAGTACTCCATCCGTCCCATAGTAATAGAGTCATTTTACCATTTCTTTTTTTAGTAAAAGTCAACACATTTTTCCACACCTACTTTTAGTGTCTCTTACTCCCTCCGTTCCTTCATAGTTGAGTCATTTTTCCATTTCAGAAAGTTCCCTCATAGTTGAGTCATTTTCATATATAGTAACTTTTTCCCCTCTCCTACGTTACTCTCTCTTACTTTACTCTCTCTACTTTATTCACTTATTACTTTATTCTCTCTACCTTTTTTCTCTTTCTTACCTTTTTATCTATTTATTTAACACACTCAACATTCATTTCTTAAACTCCGTGCCGAAAAGTTCTGCCTCAACTATGAGGGAACGGAGGGAGTACTTTTTTCTCTCTTAATCTCTCTACTTTTTTCATTTTTCACTTTATTCTCTCTTTACTTAACTCACCTAACACAATTTTTCTTAATCTCTGTGCGTAAAGAATTGCCTCCATTACTATAGAACGGAGGGAGTATATTCTAACAAATTCATCATCTATTTTTCACTTGTGGCTTTTGATATTGCTTATGTACGAGCTGTTTCCGTGTCTCATTAGCACTGAACACAAATTTCAATGGTCGTTTGGGCCCCCCACCGTAAAAATTTTGGCTCTGCCACTGCCCGGGGTATTCGAATGTATGGAATGTGTAATGTACTAAGGTGGAATTCAATCGTTATAATCTGTGCATGTCGTGACTAATTACCATTGGCTGTTTGGTTGAATAAAGGCCAAATTAAACACAAGGCCAATCCTATCGTTTGGTTGACCGTAGTCGTAAGGAGTGTAATGTTGTGCTGCCATTTTTGCCCCTAGGGTTGCAGTCGAATTTCAGTTTTGCATAATCATAAAGACGCAAATCCCTCTCAGAATTTAGACATTCGCGCAGTGTTTTTTCGGAGAAGTCTCACCCCCATCAGTGGCGAATGCAAAATTCCTCCAAAAGAGAAGATCTAAATCCCATCCAGGTTAGATAGTTAGAAAGTGGTTCGCTCATTCCCTGATTTACGCAGGTTGTGAGTCTCGGTTTTCCATTCCGTTATGCACTCCTCGAGAACAACATAGTGGTTGTGATGTATGCTGTGCGTATGCCACTATAATTTCAATGTAAAATGTTGGTTTGAAGATTTACATTTTCGGCTAAATTTCTTGCAATTGATGTTCAGTTTACTTTGTTTGGCGAACGCTACTGCAAATGTGTTGGTATGTTTTATTTGCTTAACAATGTTTACTGAGTTAGTTTGAATGTGACTCTTGCTGGTTTATTCTTAGAAGCTATGTAAGATTATCGAAGATTTGTACCCTCCGGAAATGGTAGCCAGAACACACAAGGTTTGGGATTTCATGTCCATAGTTTGGTCTCGTATGCATACTTACACATTTCTTTTACTTGATGCCCTACATTCCTCAATTTGTCCCAGGGAGTAGCCAATACCGAAGGGGGAACGATCGCAGAGCTGTTATTCCCCGTCGTTCTTGGTCTGACCGTGAAGAGGTTGTCCTCATGGTTGCCATGAAGGATTTGGTGGCCCGTGGGTGGAAATCAGATAATACGTTCCGAGGAGGCTACTTGGGCAAGGTTGAAGAATGGCCACAAAAGGAGGTTCCTAGAACTGACTTGAAAGCCAATCCTCATATTCAGTCTAACATAACGGCGGTCAAGAAAAGCTACAACTTACTGGCCAAAATTCTTGACCGTAGTGGTGCCAGTTTCAATGTGCATGGAGATTTTAAGATCGATTGCGAAGATGACCAGTGGGATCAAATCGTTAAGGTTTGTTATGTTTAACTAGCCGTTGGATAGTAGTCACTTATGATAGTCTCTTTAGCATAAGTTCTAAGCTTGAACATACTTGTATCTTCTCACGTAGCAAAACAGCCGTGCTCGCGGCATGCGCACGAAGTCCTGGCCTTACTGGGAGGATTGGAAGGTTATCTTCAGCAAGGACAGGGCAACTGGTGGACAAGCCAAACGGGTTGCTGATGCGGCGGCAGATAGTTCGCTAGATGCGCCTGTTACTAAGATAGGTGGGAGTAATGACTATCATCCTAGCTTCGATGATTTTCTGGGTGAAGACGAGCAGATGTAGGCCATGTTTGCGAATACTAGTGTTGATGACAGCAGCACGCAGAGTGAGGCGAACGCTACTGCAAGCGGCCACGCTCCTCCAAAAAACAAGCGCAAACGCAAAGTCCGGGAGAATGATAACGACATAGTTGAGCTACTCGGAAAGCTGCATGAGGAGACCAACGCTTGTTTGGAGACTTTGGCATCACGCATTGGGTACGAGATGGATTTGGGTAAAGCAAGGGCGGAGATCTTTCGTCATTTGGGCAACATACCAAAGCTGACCGAGAATGAAAGGTATGATCTGTGCGACATCATTGGTAAGGAGAACTCCCGGCTAGAGATCTTCACATGACTTCCTGATGCTTCGAAGGCCGGATATGCGAAGCGTGTCTTGGAGAAAGAGGGTTGCATCTTGCAGGCTTTGCATCGCCACCTTTTTTTGTCTTATGAATATTATGCTCTTTTGGACAATTTCGGCCTTTATTAACCGGTGGTATAGTATAATAATGCTTTGTAGCCCGAACCGTACTGGTGGCTTTTGTGTGGCTGTTTTAGGACGTTGCTTTGGTAATGTAATTAAGGTGGACGCTAAGACCTCTTAAAACTAATCGTACGTGCTGAATTATGTCTATCTAACTTCAGTACCTTGCGTTTTCTTATTTGGTCTCATTTTAATTTTTGTGAATGATATGCTTTACAACTCCTTTATTGTTGTATCGAACAACAGCTTGAATGTGAATGATGCATGAGCTAACCAGTCTATATACTCCTTATTTCTCAACCCTGGCAAGAAAAGCGTAAACAACACCACAACAATGATATGTCTTGCAAAATAGTTAAATAGATTAAATACAAAAACCACCATCAATAAGTTCATGCAGTGAAGGAATCCTACAATTCAATTTTAAAAATAAGCCCAAGTGCAAACTAGAATAGTTTCCCTAAAATAACCCCCAACAATAACAATACCAAACCCATGACAACTAGCACAAAGTTCATTTTAATTTCAGCTTGGCACCGGTCACAAACTCCACAAACGTGTCCACTGCTAGCTCTCCTTTTATTCTTCACCTCATCGGTGTTGCGCCTATTTTTGTTGGGCGGTACGTTTGGTTCAAGACATAGTCGGGTTGCGTACCATCACCAATCCTACTATGATTGTCGTCACACCACAAGAAAGACCCCGACTGATTTGCATCATTCGGACACTTGTAAAACCACCTACCGCAGTGTTTGGCATCTTTCCCAGCACGTAACAACTTCATCTTGCCTCGACCACAAACACACTCAGGTATCATGTCACTGTCGGTTGTTGTCGTCGACATTAGGTGGCTATAAATCACAAACAACGGATAAAAGATCAGACTGTGTTAAACATGCCTAATTAGCACAATACAGATAGGATACTTAGAAAAATAGCTACTTGTTCCTCTAGTTATACATATCTTCCATCTCGCATCCCACCAACGTCTCTTAACAGGATACATAAATGACCAAATGTATTCCTATCCATACGTAAGTTCACGAAACAATCTATGTCACTAATTTTTTTGAGTCTATTCATATGTCTTACTTGTTGGGGCATCCTATCTTTATGTGAATACCTAATTAGATTCAGTGTATTACGCCGGCCGCAACGTGCAATTCTTTTCAGATATACGTGCAACAGGATAAGGGTGTGCATATGAAAGAGATGCACTATCTCTTCTACCATGAGGTACACGACTTTTAAAAAATGAAATTGATGAGCCATTACCACAGATGGTAATACTAGCAGCAGGATCAGACTACTGCACCAACAAAAGTTTCAGAATACGACATCGGATTGTCTACCCATTACAACAAACTCTGTCGAAAACCCCGTGGAGTATACGACACATTTGTACCGAGAAAGCACATAGACTAATTGAAAAGCTCATCAACAGAAATCAAAAGTAATATTCGCAAAGTAAAAAAGGGATTCACACTAGAAGGAGACATATAGAAACAATTGATAATTTTTAAAAACTAGATCCAAACGATTACTCATAAAAATCAAACTGAAATGTCTGAAGATTTGCATAATATAGTTGCAATATCGATTCCATTCGAATGAAATTCCGCCGACGAGTACTGAGACAACCAATATCTTCTGCTAAGTGAGATCCTTGAGAGGCGGCTTTAACTTTGTGCTGCATCGCCAAATCCGAAATAAAATTATGAGGCTATGTAATTGGGGTATGGTCCAACAACAATGACGACAAATCTGGAGAAAATAGATGTTAGAGAACGAAATTACCTTGCGCAGGCTAAATCGAGCCCTTGTGCATAAACTTCCATTGCCGATTGAAGAGGACAAGCACTTTCTTCCTGTGTGTGGAAGAGGTTTCGCACCTTGAGCTGCTTGACCAAACTCGAATTGCAATAATGAGAATGGGCAATTGGGGAAAAGGGGGTGTTAATCTGGCACGTAGATCAATGTCGGGTTCTAAACCTCCTAAAAAATCACGATTCTAACACGTCCCTCAGCTTTTGGCTATGGGACTAGTATGGAAAGGGCCGGTTAAAGGCTCCATAGGACGCTGATGTCCAATTCGGTCGGTCTTCAAGAGCATGGCAATTGCCTAGTTGGGTTCACCATTGAAAGAGAGAAATTTAATCTTTGAAGTGTGAACTAACTTTCAACTGGGCTCTGCTTTAAGTAGTATGGAGTAGTAGTAGTTAATTTTCAACTAGGCTTTACTTACACTTTACAAAATTCAATATTTACACAATATACACCAGCGGCCAGATCAAATATAGAACAAACAAACAAGACTTTTGTGAGTGTCTACCTCAACTATTTGAGAAAAAATAATTTTGCCCATCGTTCACAAGCATAAAGCTTTTAAATTTTGAACAAACACCAATCCAGGTAAGGTAAGGTAACAAAACACTTTTAAGCCCAAAAATTATATTTTTAATTATAGGTAGCAAAATGAGATTTTTTTTTTGGACATTTCAAAATAGAACCATAATATTACTACCTTCTCATCTGCATTTATAGGGGTAAATAGGGCCTCTCAAATCTTTTTATAGATTGTAGGTCAGGCTTTCACAAAGCCCACATTGCCACAGGTACGGCCCATTAGCTACATAACATCTCTCCATAAAATCACTCAATTTTAAATATTGCTTGTTCCGTTACAAGCCACTTGCTCCGATACCGAATGACGCAGAAGCGTATGAGAATGACTAATAGATCAAAAACTCAATAAATTGAGAACTTTAGAGTATAAAATTCAGGGTGTGTTTGGGAACATGGAATTGGAGCTATGGAATTGGAATCGGAACCTCCAATTCCAATTCCATTGTTTGGTATCACAAACATGAATAGAATTGGAATTGAATTATAATTCCAAAATTTTCAATTCCATGATTTGAATTCCATATCAAAAGAAAAAAATTGGATTCAAAAATCATAAAATTAGATAGTTTTACTATCCACTACACACATTTCACACACTTCACACATTACAAACATTTCACATACACACTACACACACAACACACACTACACACGCTACACAAATTTCACACATTTCCCGCACCACACACATTTACACATTTCACACACTACACACGCTTCACACACTACACAAATTTCACACACTACACACACTTCACATATTTCACACATTTCACACAATACACACATTGCACACACTACACACACTTCACATATTTCACACATTTCACACACTACACACATTACAAACATTTCACATATTTCACACATTTCATACACTACATACATTTCACACACTTCACACATTTCACATATTTCAAACACTACACATTTGAATATGTGTAGTGTACATTCATCTATTTTCATACTAATCACGAAGAGCATCAATTCATCAATTCATAAAATGCAAAAAATCTGAAATCATGAAGATACGACACAATTTAACATGTGAAATGTGTGTAGTGTGTGAAATGTGTGTAGTGTGTGCTATGTGTGTAATGTGTGAAATATGTGTAGTATGTGCAGTGTGTGAAATATGTGAAATGTGTGTTGTGTGTGTAGTGTGTGAAATGTGTGTGGTGTGTGAAGTGTGTGAAATGAGTGTATATTTATCAAACATGTCAATTCAATTTCATATCGATTCTCATTTTACCAAACAATGGATTTTGAATTGAATTAGACCACTCAATTCAATTCCATAGAATTCCAATTCCAATTTCGTGTTCCAAACGCACCCTCAATGTAAAATTAATAATCAAAGTCTGTCCTTTTAGTTCAACAATTAAGCCTTTCTATAGGCAAAGAGAAATCCAAAACTTATGGAAAATAAATCTTAAAGGAAAATAACTATAAAAAATAAGCAAAAAGGAAAACCTAATCCGTTAAAAGGAAAAACAATTCTTCCTAATATTTCATCACATCTGCATTTACTGGGGTAATTAGGGGCCTCTTAAATCTTTTTATAGAATGTAGGTCAGGCTGTCATAAAGCCCATAATGCCACAGGTGCGGCCCATTAACTATATAACATCTCTCCATAAAATTCACGAGATTTAAAATATTGCTTTTGCTCCGTGCCTCCGTTACAAGCCGCTTGCAATATTTTTTGAGCATGAAAACTTTTTGATATTTAAATTAAGTGGAGTTGTGAAGAGAATAAATACTCCATAAAATAAAGGGAGATTGGTATCTAAAATCATGAACTTTGGTCAAATTTTAGTATTTCCTGAGAACTTTAAAATTGGTCAAAAAAATCACAAATTTTACATTTTGTTTGTTATTTTCCATAACAGCCCAAATAAGATATCTTTAGCAAAAATCTTATTATACGTGAGCAACCGTGAAATGTTTATAATATTTTAGATTACTTTTTAAGTTCATGATAAGTAGGATAAAATGCTACGTAGAAAATCGTGTTGATTTAGTAGTGTCAAGTAAGATAAAAAAAAATACACGGAAGTTGGTTAGTTATGGTGATTGACATGCAACAAACAAAATGTAAAGTTTTTTATTTTTAGACCAATTTTAAAGTTCGTGGAAAATACTAAAATTTGCTCAAAGTTCATGATTTTAAAGACCAATATCCCTAAAATAAAAAAATACTAGGAGATAAAAAAGAGAATAAAGTTTTTGAAAAAGAGAGAGTTATAAGTAACTTAAGAATTATTTATTTTTAACATTCGTAATGATTTACCAAATTTCAATTTATTGCAAAATTTATAGGATTTTATATTTTTTGTCATAAATAATGTCATGTAAAATGTGATCAAATCAAGATAATGAGGTTCTTGACACGTAATTGCGATGAAAATTACGCAGATTTATAGAGCATAAAATATAATATTGTGAGAATTTCATAATACTATGTACTATTTAAATTCAAACCTAATTAAACTATTGGTGTAAAAACTATACTGATGTTTGATAGATCTTGATTAGTTGAATGCTTTAATATGCTTTGATAAATTTAGACATTGAAAGTCAAATCAAGATTCGTAAAATTAAAATGAAATGTAAGTACATTTTGATAAATTTTAAAGATAGTTTTAAAAAAATTACTCAATTTCTTATAATAAATTTAAAATTTTCAATTTGTTTATTATATTACTAATTATTTAATGCATATGTATATTAAATATATATCGGAAATTTAATTTTTTTTAGTTATTTATATTATAATGTGTTAAATCATTGTAAAATATAGCGGAAGAATAAACAATAGTTGAACATTGGTTTAACCTACAGACAGTCCTAATCGAGTTAATTAATCAAATTTTGATTTTTTTATTGAGTTATTACTAATTTTAACCTCAATTTTTTAAATTTCTCGATCTATTTGGGTCGGCCCATGATAGATCTATTTCAGAATGCACTAACGTCCCTATATATGATGTACATAGGGCGTGCCTTTTATTATCTGTGCGTGCAACAAATCAAGCCTAAAATTTAAAAATAAATGAAAGAAGAGAATCAAATATATCTACCCTTTTTATGATAAATTCAAAAAGTAATAAAGCGAGAACGCAGGGACTAAATAGCAAAACCGCCAACGATGCTGAGAGTATATATATGCAGGTGTGTGTATACTTCTGCAGTGTTTGTGTGTGAAAGGTTAGAACCCTTTGCCATTTCAAGGGTTACACCTCCACTTTCTCAACAACAACTTCGCACACAAGAGATACAATTAAACCCTCTATTGATCGAGGTTTCCCCTTCACGCCTCTTTCTCTCTCCTCCTATACATACGACGCACAGTGCCCGTATATATCTATTGTTTTGTACAGTGCCAGACCCGCTGGATGTGCAAGCGTGCGCTGCGGTAAGCCTCCATTGACGTTTCCTCAATTGGATTGATTGTTAGGTTTCTTACGGATTCATGTTTGATTTCGACTTCCTTGCTGTTTTGAGTGATTAGGTTTTTGTTTTCTCACAGTTGACGGAGGACTAGATGGCGAGTATTAGATCGAGCTTGCCGTCGAGGCTTCGGCAACTCCTCTCTAGTGAAGGGGCAATCGGCCCCTCTCTTAAACTTGACGCAGAGCCTGTACGCTTCATGTTCTTTTCTTTTTATTGCTTTTTAATAGTAGTTTGCGTTTGAATTTAATGATGTTTTATTGATTCTTTGCGGTTTTAGTTGTAGTATCAGGATGAGGGATTGGATTGAGGTTTGGTGATAAGTTGGATTTTAATTTGAAGTAACACATTAGGTCATTTATTTGTTAAATTTAGTGGATGGGGTTTGGAAGGATTTTAATGTCTTTTG
>NW_025952240.1:0-13000 GCF_023119035.1 Salvia hispanica | reverse complement strand
TCCCTCTGTTCCAAGAAAGATGACCCCTTTCTTGGGCGGCACGGATTTTATGCAATTTTATTTTGTGTGTTAGATGAAGAGAGTAAAGTAAGAGAGATGAGATAAAGTAGGGATAAAGGAGTTTTCATTTTAAGTAATGAGTTATCTTGAATGGAACAAATCAAAAAAAAAAGTGAGTCATCTTTAATGGGACGGAGGGAGTACTACAAACACCGATAGGACAACGAATATGGACCACATATAATGATGTTTAAAAGAAATAAATGTGGTCCGTCTTGGAGTCTTTAATATAGAATTGACAAACTCATATTTTAGCCTTGTTTTATGGGTGATTAAAGAGTGCTTTTATTGATTTAAGATGTTAAATACAAGTTTTTCACCTTATATACACTAATTAGGTGAGTTGATGGGTTTATCGTAGTTTTGTGATGAAAACAGGTTGAAACGAGCCGAAGCTGAAATTCGAGGAGTTCTCCAGAAGGAAAACCCGACCGGGTGTTTTCCATCTCTCGGAACACCCGGTCGGGTGTTTTGAAGTGGCCTTGTGGACTCCAGGAGGAAAACCCGACCGGGTGTTTTCCATCTCGCGGAAAACCCGGTCGGGTGTTTTGCAAAACAGCGGGCTTCGGGAAGAAAACCCGGTCGGGTGTTTTGTTACCTACAAATCACCCGACCGGGTGTTTTGCTAATTGCCCTGATTTTCACTCCGAGTATAAAAGGGGTTCTAACTCAATTTAGAACCCTAACTTTTCCCCACGCCCAGAAACAGTTTTTCCACCTTTGAGAGCAGATTGAAGAGACAAAGAGTCCGATTCATCAACAAGTTTGAAGACGAAGACGATTTGCCATTCAATTCACCCTTGGGAGTACTTTTATTAGTTTACTATGTTCAATTCTCTTTCTATGGATTCTTCTTGTGGATTTGTATTGAATATGAGTAGCTAAATCTTTCGTAGAGTTTTGGTGAAGACTACAATGAACGCTTTTGATTAATTCAAGGACTTTTGATTACCTTTGCTCTTGTGATTTCTTTGTTTCGTTCTTGTACCTTTTCAATTCAATTGCTTAGCTACCAATTGGGTTTGTTGACCTAGTTTTGAGTAATCGAGAGATACCTAATTAGGATTGATAAAAGAATGAACAACACCTAGATAATTTGCATTCGAGAGAAGGAATTCTAGAGTGAGGGCTTTAGCCTTTTGTTTTAAGGAGTTAATTGTTGAGTATTAGAAGGAGACTTCAATATTAATGATTAATCAACTGATTAAGTGCACTCGAGAGAGGGCTTAGTCTAGACTAGCGGCTTTCCTAGTAATCCTAGAGACTTTAATTGGGTAATCGAAGTTGTTGATTTGTTCGCATCGTGTTCGTTGTAGTTGGATCCAAGGCTCTACCGTGTTCTCTTATTTGGAACTTTTCTTGGTTGCGCGCTCTTAGCTTGTTTATGTTTATTTGTTTCTCAAAATCAAAACCAACTCTCCGGATTTTCTAGATAGTGTTCTAAATTGCTTCGTAGTACTCAAACCGGCACTTAGTCTTTGAGGATCGATAATTTAACTTGCCACGTGCTACATACCCCCATACACTTGTGGGTGACATTTTGATTGCAAGTTTAGCATGAGTCAAGTTTTTGGCGCCGTTGCCGGGGACTAATTTGCTTTTGTGTTTGATATTGTGATAAAATTGAGAATACTAGTTTAGACATTTACTTGCTTTATTTAGTTTAGTTTTCTAGTTTGGCTCTAATTTTCCTTTGTTTTCTCTCTTGTGTTGTGTAGGTTTTTATGCTCACGCGCTCAAGGCATCTACCCCTTGAGCCGATCAATTTAGAGATAGAAGCCGCCAATAGAAGAAGAGGAGGACGAAGGAGGAGAGCACGAGCTCAACATTTAGTTGAGCCAATGGAAAATCCAAATTGGAACAACGGGGAGGTACCACCTCCACCTCCACCTCCCCTTAATCAAGATCAAATCATCCTCCAATTACAACAACAAATGGAGGAGATGAGAAGGGAAAGAGAGGAGGAAAGGAGAAGAGAGGCACCGGTTAGAAATGCATTTGGGAACGTCAATATCCCAATGCCACCCATTGATCCAAGAGTGAATGCCAACAATTTTGAGTTGAAGACGGCATTGATCCAATTTGTGGAGCAACGTGTTTTCTCGGGAAGGCCCACGGAGGATCCTAATATGCACTTAGCCAAATTCTTGGAGATTGCCAACACAACCAAGCTTAATGGGGTTCCCGAAGATACAATCAAGCTTAGGCTATTCCCATTCTCATTGACGGGATGTGCTAGAGATTGGTTTGATAACCTTGAGCCGGGCTCGGTTATAAGTTGGGACGACTTAGCCAAAAAATTCTTGGAGAGGTTCTTCCCTCTTAGCTCTACTCTCAACCTACAAGCGGAGATCTCCCACTTTAAAATGAAGAACCAAGAGTCTATGTTCGAAGCATGGGAGAGATTCAATGCTTTGTTGAAGAAGTGTCCTAACCATGGGTTATCTCCGGGCCATCAAGTGAGCCTTTTCTATAATGGATGCTCGGAGTTTATCAAAAGTCAACTAGACTTTGGTTCGGGGGGATCATTCTTAGACAAAGGGGTTGATGAGTGCAAGAAGATGCTTCAAAGGCTTGCATACACTAGCAAGAGTTGGAGCTCGGGTCGAGATGGCTCTATGCCGGTAGCTTCGGTTGTTGATTCGGATGCATTCAATCTCCTCAACCAACAAATGATGATTCTCAATCAAAAGGTGGATAGCATAAATTTGGGGATGGCTCCCAATGTAGAGCCTCAACCTACCGTAGAGGATGTTAATTATGTTCATCAAGGGGGAAACCAAGGAGGAAATCAACGGAACTTCTACAATTATCGCCCCAACAATGGGGGTGGTAATTATCGTCCGTTCTTCAATACACATCCAAATCTTTCGTATGGGAATCCTAATAATGCTATTCAACCAAGTGGGGTTAACAATTCACCTAGCATTTCAAAGTCTTCAAGTGATGTTACCAATGAGCTTCTAAAAGCTTTGATGGAGAAGACCGATGGGATTATGGAACACTCTACCAAGAGAATTGATAAAGTTGAGACGGCGGTGGTAGAAGTTGCTACAAGAATGGGGGCTTTGGAGCACCAAATGAGTCAAATTGCTCAAACCGTGGGTCAACTTCATCAACCGGGGCAATTTCCAAGCAACACTATTCCTAACCCAAAAGATTGCAAGGCAATTAATTTGAGGAGTGGAACAAGCTATGAGGGTCCCACTATGCCCGGAAAGGAAGCTATTGTTCAACCCGAAAAAGAAGAAGGAGAGGAAATAGAGATGGAAACACCACCGGAGAGCTCGCCTAAAGTTCAACCCGAGATAATTGTTCCTCCCAAACCCATGGAAGTTAAGCTTCCCTTCCCTCAAATGATACAAAAGAAGAAGAAGGATGAACAATTTTCAAGATTTTTGGATATCTTTAGGAAAGTTCAAATCAACATTCCTCTTGTTGAAGCACTTCAACAAATGCCGAGCTATGCAAAGTTCCTCAAGGATGTTGTCTCACAAAAGAGGAAATGGGGGCAATATGAGACGGTCAACTTAACGGAGAGTTGTAGTGCAATTATTCAAAAGAAGCTACCGGCCAAGAAGTCGGATCCGGGGAGCTTTACTATTGAGTGCACTATTGGAAATTGCTTTGTGGAGAATGCCTTGTGCGATCTAGGTGCTAGCATCAATCTTATGCCATTGTCCTTCTTCAACAAGTTGAATATTGGCAAGTTGAAGTCCACTAGCATTACTTTACAAATGGCCGATAGATCTATATCATATCCCTCGGGCATAGTTGAAGATATTTTGGTGAGGGTGAATGACTTCATATTCCCCGTTGACTTTGTGGTGTTGGATATGGAAGAGGATAGAGTTGTACCTCTTATATTGGGGAGACCGTTCCTTGCTACCGGGAAGGCCATGATAGATGTTTCAAAGGGAGAGCTTACACTCCGCCTTAATGATGAGAGTGTGACATTTTCGATCTATGAGGCCTTGAAGAGGCATGATGTGGAACCGGGAGGAAGTCTTCAACATTGCAATGTTGTGACCGTGATGGATGAGTGTGTTGGAAGAGTGGCACCGACCTCTTACTTGGATGATCAATTGGAGAGATGCATTTCTCACTCTATTTATTCTTCTCACTCTCTTGATATTTTAGATGTTAACCTTGAGTTGTTGGAATTTGTAGGTGCTTTGGACTCGGCTAAGGAGGTTCCTAGATCACGTCGTCCACAATTTCTACCTCTTAGGGATGAAAGTGAAGATAGCGAGAAAGAAGTGGAAAGCAAGAAGATTGAGTTGAAGCCACTACCATCACACTTGCAATATGCCTTCCTTGGAGAGAATGATACCTTTCCGGTAATTGTATCATCTTCCCTCTCTAGTTCCGAGTTAGATAAGTTGTTGAGAGTTCTTAGAAAGCACAAGAGTGCTATTGGGTGGTCCATATCGGACATTAAGGGAATAAGCCCAACCATTTGCATGCATAGGATTCACTTAGAAGAGGGGTACAAGCCTAAGGTACAAAACCAAAGGCGATTAAATCCTATTATGCAAGATGTTGTTAGAAAAGAAGTGTTTAGCCAAAAAGGGGGGTACTACCGTGGTAAAAGGGAAAAATGATGAGTTGATAGCAACGAGAGTGGTGTCCGGATGGAGGGTTTGCATCGACTATCGTACTTTAAATTCGGCCACTAGGAAAGACCATTTTCCCCTCCCTTTTATTGATCAAATGTTGGATAGATTAGCCGGACATGAGTATTATTGTTTTCTTGATGGATACTCGGGTTATAACCAAATTTTGATAGCCCCCGAGGATCAACATAAGTCCGCTTTTGTGTGTCCCTACGGTGTGTATGCATATAGAAGAATGTCTTTTGGGCTTTGTAATGCCCCGGCTACTTTTCAAAGATGCATGATGTCTATTTTTCATGATATGGTTGAGGACATTATGGAGGTTTTTATGGATGACTTCTCTGTTTTTGGCATGACATATGATATGTGCTTGGATAATCTAACCAAGGTTTTGCAGAGATGTGAGGAGACCAATCTAGTTCTCAATTGGGAGAAGTGCCATTTTATGGTTAGAGATGGGATCGTGTTAGGGCACAAAATTTCATCCGAGGGACTTGAAGTGGATAGAGCCAAGATAGCGGCCATTGAGCAATTGCCACCTCCTTCTAGTGAGAAGGCCGTGAGGAGCTTCCTAGGCCATGCGGGGTTCTATAGGCGTTTCATCAAAGATTTTTCACATATTGCTAGACCTCTTTGTCATTTACTAGCTAAAGATGTAAAATTTGATTTCACTCTTGAATGTGTGCAGGCGTTTGAGAAGCTCAAAGCGGCATTGGTGAGCGCTCCAATATTGATCTTTCCCGATTGGTCACAACCCTTTGAGATCATGTGTGATGCAAGTGATGTAGCGGTAGGCTCGGCTTTGGGACAAAAGAGAGACAAGTTATTCCGGGTGATATACTATGCTAGTAGAACATTGGACTCGGCTCAAGTTAATTACACCACTACCGAGAAGGAAATGCTTGCGGTGGTCTACTCATTTGACAAGTTCCGCCCTTATCTCATTGGGGCCAAGACTATTGTCTTCACCATAGCAAAAATAGCTCATCTTTCTGTACACTCCCTGTTTCGGCACGTGCAAAGGGATGATTGTTGCAGGCCTTCTGAATCATCCGGAGAACTGGGTTCCGGATCATGGAGCTCTTGGCCCGGGCAGCCTTGAACCCGTCTGTCTCAAGAGTGATGTCGTTCCAGAATCTACTGTTCTTGAACTCCATCGGCATGTCATACTCATCCGTAGTGATCCCATAAATCTCCTTAAGCGCCTCCATAGACAGCTCGTATTCATTGTTCCTCAGCCGGAACCGTATGGCCACAATATTCCTTCCTCGCATCTGTACCACCAATGTGGTTAAGAACTCAAGAGTGAGTCGATGGTAGGACACGATCTCCCTTGTGAAGATTCCATTGAGTTCCCCCATCATCATTTGTTGGTTGAGGAGATTGAATGCATCCGAATCAACAACCGAAGCTACCGGCATAGAGCCATCTCGACCCGAGCTCCAACTCTTGCTAGTGTATGCAAGCCTTTGAAGCATCTTCTTGCACTCATCAACCCCTTTGTCTAAGAATGATCCCCCCGAACCAAAGTCTAGTTGACTTTTGATAAACTCCGAGCATCCATTATAGAAAAGGCTCACTTGATGGCCCGGAGATAACCCATGGTTAGGACACTTCTTCAACAAAGCATTGAATCTCTCCCATGCTTCGAACATAGACTCTTGGTTCTTCATTTTAAAGTGGGAGATCTCCGCTTGTAGGTTGAGAGTAGAGCTAAGAGGGAAGAACCTCTCCAAGAATTTTTTGGCTAAGTCGTCCCAACTTATAACCGAGCCCGGCTCAAGGTTATCAAACCAATCTCTAGCACATCCCGTCAATGAGAATGGGAATAGCCTAAGCTTGATTGTATCTTCGGGAACCCCATTAAGCTTGGTTGTGTTGGCAATCTCCAAGAATTTGGCTAAGTGCATATTAGGATCCTCCGTGGGCCTTCCCGAGAAAACACGTTGCTCCACAAATTGGATCAATGCCGTCTTCAACTCAAAATTGTTGGCATTCACTCTTGGATCAATGGGTGGCATTGGGATATTGACGTTCCCAAATGCATTTCTAACCGGTGCCTCTCTTCTCCTTTCCTCCTCTCTTTCCCTTCTCATCTCCTCCATTTGTTGTTGTAATTGGAGGATGATTTGATCTTGATTAAGGGGAGGTGGAGGTGGAGGTGGTACCTCCCCGTTGTTCCAATTTGGATTTTCCATTGGCTCAACTAAATGTTGAGCTCGTGCTCTCCTCCTTCGTCCTCCTCTTCTTCTATTGGCGGCTTCTATCTCTAAATTGATCGGCTCAAGGGGTAGATGCCTTGAGCGCGTGAGCATAAAAACCTACACAACACAAGAGAGAAAACAAAGGAAAATTAGAGCCAAACTAGAAAACTAAACTAAATAAAGCAAGTAAATGTCTAAACTAGTATTCTCAATTTTGTCACAATATCAAACACAAAAGCAAATTAGTCTACTCATTTGACAAGTTCCGCCCTTATCTCATTGGGGCCAAGACTATTGTCTTCACCGACCATGCCGCCATCCGTCATCTTTTTGCAAAACAAGATGCGAAACCAAGACTTATAAGATGGATCTTGCTTCTTCAAGAATTTGATTTTGAGATCCGAGATAGAAAAGGGTGTGAGAACGTAGTGGCGGATCATCTATCAAGATTGGAGCATGCTAGTGAAGAAGAGAAGTTGAAATTGGTCATAAATGAAGAATTCCCGGATGAACACTTGTTCTATGTGGCTCAAGGCAAGGTGGCATGGTATGCTAACATAGTGAATTATCTTGTTGCTAAGGTAGTTCCGGATGGGCTCACGGATTATGCAAAGAAGAAGTTTTTCCATGATGTGAAGTTCTATTTTTGGGATGAGCCTTGCCTCTTTAGAAGATGTGCCGACATGGTAATTAGAAGATGTGCTCCTCAAGAGGAATGGGAATCCATTATTATGCATTGTCACTCCGCACCAAGTGGGGGACATTTTGGAGCAAACCGAACTGCGATGAAGGTGCTTCAAAGCGGCCTTTATTGGCCAAGTATCTATGGAGATTGCCAAAAGTTCGTGATGCAATGTAATGAGTGCCAAAGGACCGGGGGGGTGTCAAAGAAGAAGGAAATGCCTATGACCCCTATTGTGGAAGTTGAGTTGTTTGATGTTTGGGGGATCGATTTCATGGGCCCCTTTCCATCATCATGTGGCTATCAATATATTCTCTTGGCGGTGGACTATGTGTCTAGATGGGTAGAGGCTATTCCTACCCACACCAATGATTCTAAGGTTGTGATTAAGTTTGTCCAAAAGAATATCTTCACAAGATTTGGCACCCCACGAGCCCTAATTAGTGATGGAGGTTCCCATTTCAATAATCGATGGTTGACAAGTGTGCTTACTAGATATGGAGTGAAGCATAGAGTAACAACACCCTACCACCCTCAAGCTAATGGTCAAACCGAGTTAGCCAACCGGGAGGTGAAGCAAGTCCTAGAGAAGACGGTGAACACAAATCGAAAGGATTGGTCACTTAAACTTGATGATGCATTGTGGGCATATAGGACGGCTTATAAGACACCCATTGGGATGTCGCCATATCAATTGGTATTTGGAAAGTCGTGCCACCTTCCGGTAGAGATGGAGCATCGCTCATATTGGGGTGTGAAGAAATTGAACTTGGATTTCTTGAAGGCCGGAAAGGAAAGAATGCTTCACCTCAATTTGCTAGAAGAATTTAGGAATGAGGCTTATGTCAATTCCTCTATTTACAAGGCAAGGTTGAAGACCTATCACGACAAGATGATTGAAAAGAGAGAGTTCTCCCCGGGGGATGCGGTACTACTCTACAATCATAGATTGAGGTTCTTCCCGGGCAAGCTCAAGTCTAAATGGTCGGGGCCATTCACTATAAAAAATGTGATGACCAATGGAACAATGGAGCTTATTGGGGCCGATGGAAGTACTTTCATGGCGAATGGCCACAACATTAAAAGGTTCTACACAAGGGAGCAACAAGATGAGGTCTTCGTGGTGACCTTAACCGAATGATGAAAGCTTGAAGACCGTCGGGCAAACGACGTTAAACAATTGCGCTATGGGGGAGGCAACCCCTAGTAGGTACAATTTTATTTTGTGTCAATGTGTTTTTCTCTCATTTTTCTTGGGTTTGTTTTTGTTTTAGAGTGTTGGAACAGGAAAATGGAAACGAAAGAGTGAAAATTGGAAGGAACGAAAAAACAGGGTTCAAGCCCAGAGAGAAAACTCGACCGGGTGTTTTCCATTTTCTGGAAAACCCGGTCGGGTGTTTAGGATAAGCAAGCGGGAGTCCAGAGAGAAAACCCGACCGGGTGTTTTCCATTTCTCGGAAAACCCGGTCGGGTGTTTTGCAGAAGGGTCGTGTTCCAGGAAGAAAACCCGACCGGGTGTTTCTAATTTCCGAATCACCCGGTCGGGTGTTTTGCTCGCGTATATATAGCTGGAGAAAGAGAAAACCCGGCAGAATCACCCGACGCGAACCCTAGCTCCCCAAATTTCGAATTTCGGTGAATTCCTCTCAATTTCTCCCTTCTAATCTCACTTCTACACTCTAATATCTCTTCTACTTCATCTTTTACACATTTTAAACCATTTAATTGGTGGAATTTTGTGAGAACAAGGCAAGAAGCTAATTTTTGAGTTCTACTTAAATTAAGCCCTAAAGGTATGAATTTCTCCCTTTATTCTTCTCTACCCAAGTATTATTGTTGTTTATTGAGTGATTTATGGAAGATTATGATGAATTTGGTGCATAATTGTGGGTTTTTGAGGATTAAGAGTGGATTTGTTGTAGAATTGCTAGAATGGGTGAGAATTTAGAACTTGTTTGCATAATGTGAAGTTGAATATGTTGATATGTTGCCTTGTTGGACATTGTTGCTCATTTGTTTTAATGTTGATGAAGAGTTGGGTTGTTGAATGATAATACTATCAAAGGATGGTGTAGTTGTGAGTAATTTTGGTTTGAATTGATTGGTCTTGGGGGAGAATTTGGCTACAAGCATGAGGATATAAAGTGAAATCTTTGAGCTTTACATGTTAGAACAAGGATAGGATGAATTTGTGCATCTCTTGAGCTTCAATTGTGATTTTGTGATTAATTTCTTTTGTTATATGCTTTGATTGTTGATATATAAGAAATTATTAGGAGGTGATGCCTACTCTTGTGTTTTAAATGATTAGTTTGATGATAGAGATTAGTGAAAAGTACTCCATGATGATAACTTGTTGAATGTTAGCCTTGAGCTAAGTTTGGGGGAGTACTTTTACTTTGTGTGGTTAATAGTTTCTCTAGGTTTTGGTTACATTGCCATCTAATGCTCTCTATTTGTAGGTACAAAAATGCGGGGTCAACCTTCGAAATGATGAAGAGATTTACAAATGGAATGCCTTGGCCAAGTTAGATTACAAGGTTGCACAACAACCATGTCGGGACTTGCTTCAACGGCTAGGTCCCCTTCAATGCTTCGATAGTGAAGGTCCATGGAAGATCCACTCTCTTTCAAACTTATCCTAGCATTGCTTAGAATAAGTTTGGGGGGTGTCTAGTGGATTTCCTTTTACTTTTCTCTCTCTCGTTGATTTGATTTGATGATACCCGGCATGTACCCCTATTCTTTTAACTATATTTGATGATGATATTTGGGCATGTAACCTAACTTATGATTTTCTTTGTTTGTGGATTTTGTGGAATATTTTCCTTGTTCCATTTGTGTTGTTTTTGTGTTTATGTTTCTTTTTAGGAATGTTTTTCTTGTTTTCTTAGTGTGTTTAATAATCTTCCTTGGGTAGAATGACAATAGGGTGAGAGAAAGTGATGTTTGAACGAGTGTGAGGATTTGTTGGAGGAGTTGCCAATGATTATTTTGTGCAAAAATTTTTGAAAATCTTGTTGATATGGCTAAGTAACATGTAATTTTCATTTCAAATTGCCTAAAGTGAATCGCATGGTGCCTTGTCTTTTGCCAAAATGACCTTGTGAGAATTAAGCCTATACTATCACTAAATGTGTGTTTTATCTCAAGCATGTCATATGTTTCTAGAACTTGCTCGCGATCTCCTTGAGTCTACATAGTGGCTATAGAGATAAGGGAGGATGTTAGGCCATTTTTATTAGCCAAATCCTATTTCACCCGCTATGTTAATAATCCTTGTTAGCCCACTTTGAGCCTATAAACCTTTTCTTTGACAAACCGAGGGGTTGGAATTGTCATGTGGTACTTTTGAAAAATCAAAGAGAAATGTGAAAGTGGTGTTGGCAAATGAAAAACAAGTTTGTTGAGTTAGAAAAGAAAAAGAAAAAGAAAAAAAAAATAGTGATGATACCATGCAAAGCATGGAGAAAAAGAAAAAAAAAAGGGGGAAAAAGAAAAGAAAAGAAAAAAATGAAAGCGAAAAATGGTGAGCAATTGACATTTGGTGAAAAAGGGGTGCCTTGAATGTTGAAAAAGAGGTATTGAACATAAGTGGAATGTTGGTAGATGGGAAGAGTCTAGGCAAAGCCTAGTACTAGCTAAGATTGGGGAAGAAAGTTGGTGAAGTTGAATATGTCATATCTTGGGGATTAAAGTCACTTTAGCCAAAAATTACCTCACCTATCCAAAGAGCCTACATTACAACCTATAGAAAAGACCTTTCGGACCTTAGATCTTTAATCACACCGTAGTAGAGGAGAGTGTAGATTTCGAGCAAGCATATGGTAAACTATGCATGATTTGATGATTTGAGAGTTATGTCATGAGCCATACACTTTGAGAGTGAGTGAAATTTCTAAAATGCACATTGCATTTTCTCCTAGTGAGGGCAAATTGGCAAGGTTGAGTACATGATAGTAGCTTGAAGCAATACCTTATAATGTTATACTCGTCTACGAGGCCATTGATACTTGTTGAATACTTTATTTCTACTGAGGCAATGATGACACTCCAACATCCTTACATGAGTTTGTCTTCTTATTTTCTTCTTCTTGTTTAGGGACAAACAAGTGTTTAAGTTTGGGGGAGTTGACAAACTCATATTTTAGGCTTGTTTTATGGGTGATTAAAGAGTGCTTTTGATGGTTTAAGATGTTAAATACAAGTTTTTTCACCGCATATACACTAATTAGGTGAGTTGATGGGTTTGTCGTAGTTTTGTGATGAAAACAGGTTGAAACGAGCCGAAGCTGAAATTCGAGGAGTTCTCCAGGAGGAAAACCCGACCGGGTGTTTTCCATTTCTCGGAAAACCCGGTCGGGTGTTTTGAAGTAGCCACTCCAGGAGGAAGACCCGACCGGGTGTTTTCCATTTCTCGGAAAACCCGGTCGGGTGTTTTGAAGTAGCCTTGTGGACTCCAGGAGGAAAACCCGACCGGGTGTTTTCCATTTCTCGGAAAACCCGGTCGGGTGTTTTGCAAAATAGCGGGCTTCGGGAAGAAAACCCGGTCGGGTGTTTTATCACCTACAAATCACCCGACCGGGTGTTTGCTAATTTGTCCTGATTTTCACTCCGAGTATAAAAGGGGTTCTAACTCAATTTAGAACCCTAACCTTCCCCACGACAAATTGAGAGAAAAAATCGAGAGATACAAGTCATTGAAGGCAAGGAGGCTTCCATCTTCAAGAGATTGAAGAAGAAAGATCCTCCCCAACATCAAGTCTACATTAGGGAGTTCTATTACCTTTTCTTACTATGTTTTCCTTTGAAGTTTTTGTATTTTCTTTTGTCTTAGCTTCCATTATGAGTAGCTAAGTTCTTATTAGGGATATTGGTGAAGTTTGTATGGAATTCATGGGCTAAATCTTGATTTATGCTTATCTATGTCTTATGTGATGGTTTTGTTGGTTGTTGTGTAGCCCTTTGCTACCAACCTTGCCTTATATCGTTCAATCGACCCATCTGGCCTCCGTTTGATGGTGAATACCCATCGACATCCCACAGTATGGATTCCCTCAGGTTTCAGCCAAACTTCCCATGTGTTGTTCTTCATTAGAGCCTTCATTTCCACCAACATCGCCTCTCTCCAATGAGCAATTTTTATGGCTTCCTCTGCTGTTCGAGGGAGCTATTCTTCTTCATAGAGTGCCGCTGCGAACATCCTCGCCATCTCACCCAGATTCACCTTTGCCAGATTTGCCACAGAGTATCGGCTTCTTGAATTAGTCTTCTCTGTGTTATAACGCTTAGGCGGTACACCACAAGTGCTCCTCCAGGGGAGTATGTATCGCCCTGTGTCACTGTCGATTTCTGCTTCTTCTTCTACACCAGGATTGTTAGGGGTAATAATTGTACTTCTTGAGCTAGTTTCAGAAATTACCTCAGACATCACTGGA
>NW_025952239.1:0-1000 GCF_023119035.1 Salvia hispanica | reverse complement strand
AGAAATCCTGATTCCTTGGTTTTCTAAAAAAAAACAATTTTCATCTAGGATCATATTTTTTAGATGTTACACGCGGGTCGTCGAAGGTCTCCCTTCTCAAGGTGGCAAAGTTTGTGGAGAGAGGCGTGTCGATGCACGACGCTATCTTGCTGACTGCCATAAAGTTCCAGAGTTTCATGTGGAGATCAACAAGCCTCACCCATAGTGGGATGTTCACCTCCGGCTCCATGTTCGGGTCGAAATTTTTGGGCATTGGTTGGAGCACAAGTGGGATGCCAAAAATATCGAAAGGTCCACTTTGTCGTACGATCTCCCGATCTTCTTCACATCCAAATTGGAAGCAGAGCCAACCCTCCGGTGAAAGGTGACTCTAGATTTGCATGGCCATCTTCTTGTGAGGTCGTAGATGGTTTCCTTTCCCCCGTGAATCTGCCCAAGAGGCATGTTCCCTAACCTTGGGTCACCGGCATGATGTCTTGTTCGTCGAGGAACAGCCGGTCCTTTGTCAAGATATCGAATTTAAGGAGGGCGAGATCTTGTTTATGGTACCTCGGATCAATTTCAAACTCTCTGCCTCTCCTGAGCCTGCCGCATAGGCTGCCAGCTCTTTAACTCCCGGTTCAGCGTTTACAGTGGTCTCGCCGGCAACATTATTTAGGGTTCAGAAACAAGGGGCAACATTATCAGAAACAAGAGGCTCATTCCCTAGCTCCACTGGGGTCTCGGGTACGTACCCCTCGTCATCATCAAAATCGTTGATGTCATCGAACCCATCATTCTTTGAATGCAGATAGTCCGCATATTGTTGTTTCATCATCTCGTGTGTCTCCTTCTCTTTGTCCTTCTTGTTATTATTCTTAGACGTGGCCTTGCTCCATCCCTGTTCCTGAGAAGCCATAGGGAAACCGTAAGTAATAACGGGAATGGACGAAGTTAGGAATTACCTCCAACCAACCAAGAGAGTTAGCCACAAATTGGCAAAGTGTAAAGCTGTGGAACG
>NW_025952238.1:0-2000 GCF_023119035.1 Salvia hispanica | reverse complement strand
TGGCATTCCTAAATCGCGCCGACATGGATCGATCATATCCTTGCACATCCTTTTGTGCACAGGATCGTGCGTGCTAAACCACCTATGCATCCTCTGCATCAGGGTCTTCGTTAGCTGCGCGCGGGCGAGACGGTCGTTTACATCTGGGCTTCAGGGGCCTCCGATTCGACCTCGTAGGACCCGCTGCGGCTGCCGCTTCCCCTCACCATCCGCTGCGCAGCCTTTTGCCCCATCGGGCGACGACGACGGCGAGAGTATGATCGTGGTAGCGGGGACACTTCCTCGGCTTCGGGGAGCTCGTGCGAACCAGCACTGCTGCTGTACTCACCGGAAGAGTTGATCTTCGTCCTCTTCCAGCCCGAGTCGACACCCGCACAAAACTTTTGCGAATCCCTGATCATGAGAAAGGCCTCCCATTGGTCAAACTCTTTGAACTTCAAATCTTTGTCGGGGTACTGGGACAGGGCCCGGTTCTTCACATCATCCTCAGACATGCCGCTGGTTGCCATGCGCATGTTGTTTTGGTAGAGGGCGGCAAAACGACTGAGCTTAGGCCTCAACCGATCCCACTATTTCCGGCATTGCTCGGAAGTGCGAGGCTTCGCCCCAGCCGGTTTGAGTGTTAGGTAGGCCTCACTAATGTGATGCCACACTACTATCGTCAAATTTGTTTTCGGTAATACTAACACCGAAGAATAACTCAAAATTATTAACAGTTGTTTGAGGCCAACGTCAGCCTTTGCCGTTGCCCTTATATTACTATTATTCTTTTCTTGGGTTGCAATGTCTTTATGCCATAATATTCTTATGTGTTTTTTTAATTATAATTAATATTGTTACTAATATACCCTAATACTAATTTAAGCAGGTATTATATCAAATTGGATCACACAAATATGATCAAATTAGATATGTCTCTGCGTTAATCTTTCCCAGATTTTAATTCACCGTGTGGTTTGTATATTTTGTATCTTAATTATATTCTTAATGAATTTGATTTTCGGTTATATTAGGTGCAATAATTGTTATCATTGTTTTTTCTTCTGCATATGGAGTATTAGATAGATTTTGTTGCGGAGATATTCAGTAGAGTTTTGATAATCTTTCTATTTTCCTTGTGTAAGTATTAGGTAGCTAAGAGTGGTATATTATACTAGTGTTAATCCACGCGCTATGCGCGATTTGGGAAAAAATACTATGAATAAATAAAATAAAATAAGTGATAATATCATTGCATATATAAGATTAAAGATATTTAGGAGAATATACCATTACATAAGTGACAATATTATTTTATTAGACTTACATATCTAGAATATAAAAAGCTAATAAAATATCAGGGAACAACAACATTGTCTCGAAAAAAAATAAAATGATGAACTACAAACAAATAAAAATCGCACATATATAACTACAAATTTAAAAAAATAAGTATGTACTATAACAATAAGATTATAAAGAACGAAAAGTATCAATAACACTTTTTTAAAAATTTACATATCTGAGTTAGTAAATTTAGTCAAATCAAATGACCGTTACTTATAACTAAAAATGTTACTATCAATTATATACACAATTATTATTTACAAATATTGAAAAGATTCATAACTAATAAATATTTAAAATCTAGCCTAAAATTTATAAATATTCAAACGACTAAATCAATTTTCTACCTGCACTGTTTCAAAAATGTGGATATACTTTTATGAAATGAGAAATAATATAATTATATCAAGTTCTAAACTCATAAATTATATTAATAATTTATTAAACTAATAAAAACTCATATAATCAAATAAGTTTAGAAACTAATAGTTGCATAAAAAACAAACGCTAATTCAACCTCTATATATGTTGTGGTTCAAAGTTAAAATATCTTAAATTACATGTTTCAATTTATTTAATAAATTTATTATTAAAAAAAATCTATAGTTTAAATATATAAATTTGTTGGTACTAAATATAAATATGATTTAATAATATAGTTTGAGTGGTTCAAA
>NW_025952237.1:0-38031 GCF_023119035.1 Salvia hispanica | reverse complement strand
AATGTTAGGAGTTAAAGTCCAAAATTGGTCCTATACATAGGATCATTTTATTTTTATGATCCTAATCTTTATTTTTTGAATTTTTTGGTTCTGCACATATGAAAATTTGATCATCTTGGTCATCCGTCAATAGTTCTGTTAATTTTTTAACAGTCAACACGTTTTGCCCAATTTTGACCAGTTTAGAATCTTAATTATGATTTTTAAGTCACTAATTATTCCCTAATTATTTTAACAAATATATCATATATCCATTAAAAAACAGAAATAAATAAATAAATAAATAAATAATAAAATGAAATACAAGGCAGACGACGGGACCTCCTCTCAACATCGAGAACATCCTTCAATTTGTAGATCACATACTCCAATTTATTGCCCCAATTTCAAATCCATCAACACATTGACAAAAAAAAATTAACAGTAAGCACGAATTAGGGATTAGGATTAGTGTTTACCTAATGAAGCCATTGTTGTTGAGGTCAGCAGCGAACGCGCCACCGCCAGCGTCGACAGCAGCAGTCACACCGACGCAAACAGCCTCCCCATTATCGTCTTGAACGCCTTGTCGTCGTACCCTGACATACTTGGATTTTATATGGTTTTAGAGGGTGGTTATGTATGAATTTGATCATATTTTGTCTATTATTGGACGTGTTTATATCTACTTTTCTATTATGTTGGTATGTTGACCATTTTGTTAAGAATGTGTAGAAAAAGGTACAAAATATGTGGATGTGCAGCAGCCTTGGTTTGAGACAATATTTACTGGATATTTTGAAGTCCAATAAGCCCCTAATGCATATCAATCTCTTCTACTTTGAAAGATCTTCGCGTGGGTATCTCGCACGCCTCAAACGAAGTTCGGTAGAAGAAGTTATGGCCGTTATACGAACACTGCGCTGTTCAGAAATTCCCACCCGGCCGGGTGTATTATTACCCTATAAATCCACCCGGCCGGGTGGCGTAATTATGCCTGCGAGATTCCAGAGAGTACCAAAGAAGTCCCACCCGGCCGGGTGAATTTCCAGTGGATTAATTCCACCCGGCCGGGTCCGTCAATCTGACGTTTTTCAAAGCAGAAACGCTATTTTTGAAGAGGGGAATAAGAAGGAAGAATTAGGTCAATTCTAGGCATTCTCAACAAGCGACAAAAAACACGCTCTCTTTTTGTGAAGAACTCTTGGAAGAAGATTGAAGATTCAAGCTTCAATTCCTCCGCCAATTGCGATTCGCATCATGATTTCCACTATTTTTCCTTGTTTCTATTTGTTTTCTACCATGAACATGAGTAGCTAAAAACATCTTTTATGTAGAATTCTTGGTGAAGATGCATTGATTTATAGTTTTAATCCAATTGACTTCGTTTTTATCTTGCTCTTGCAATTGTTTGAATTATCCTTGTGCTTTTTCCTAACAATTGCTTGATCACCAATTGGGAGTGTAGGGTTTCTTAGAATAATCGGGAGATGAAATATTTAACCTTGGAAGAAGAATTATTCACACCTTAATTCATAAAACTCGGGAGAGTTGAGGTTTTGAGTGGGATCTTTAATCTAATCGAACTATTAGGAGTTAGGTCTAAGAATTAGAAGGGGACTTCAATTATTACACCTAATCTACGGATTTCTCACCTCGGGAGGGGGTTTAATCTATATTTGTGACTGATTCAACAATTCTGGAGACTTTAAATGGTAAATCGGTTTCAATTGGGTTAGGCTATGAGTTGTGCATCGGATCCTTGAATTCTGCATATTTCTCTATCATTTTTACAACTTGCTTCTTTATTCTCTTGTTTAATGTTTTATTTTAATCTTTGTTTTTATATGCTTTTAGTATTTGTTAGTTTAAAACCAAAATTCTCGATCGTCTGGATAGTAGTTGAAATTTGTTCGTGGTACTTAGGTTTACACTAAATTGTCTCTGTGGGATACGATATACTCTTGCTTGTTGTTTGCTACGATAACCCCGTACACTTGCGGGTATTATTTGGGTAAAATAAAGTTGAGTCATATCCCACTGTTGCCATCGACAGGTAAACGGAATCCACCCAATTGAGGCGCTCCACCATGTGGAGGAACAGGATCCCGATCCCGATCGGAGGTTAGCTCTAGGCCTAGGTTTCACCGTCGACTGCCTATTCGCCGTCGGTCGCTGATCGGAGGAAGATTCCGTTGAATTGAGTGAAATGTTGAGAGAGAGAGAGAGACGTATTTCATTTTATTTTTTATTTATTTCTATTTTTTAATGAATATATTTGTTAAAATAATTAGGAAATAATTAGTGACTTAAAAATCATAATTAAGATTCTAATCGGGTCAAAATTGGACAAAACGTGTTGACTGTTAAAAAATTAATGGAACTATTGACAGAGGACCAAAATGATCAACTTTTCATATATAAAGAACTAAAAAATTCGAAAGATAAAGTTTATGATAAAAAAAAAAGGTAAAATAATTATATATTTGAGATTAATTTTAGCCTTTAACTCTATTATTAGCATCATATGTCAATTCAGTTGAGACTTTTCTTTTCCATTGGTTATTTTCTATTGATTCAATAATGCCCACGATTTTCGCAAATACTTAGTGCAGTGATATAAACATAATTACGTCTTACATCGCACTCAATGTGTCAAAGAAATTAAATATTAAAATTATAGCATACACATTTCGCGCACACACATATTATAATACTTTTCGCAAATACTTATATCAAAATTGATAAACATATTAAAATCTTACATCACACTGAATGTATCAAAGAAATGTTAAAATTATAGCATACACGTATCGCGCACACACATATTATAATACAAATAGTCTTTATTAGTAGTATATTCTTAATGATAGACATTAAATCACGTATAGATCTGATATAGAAATTGTCCACTCCTTTCCTGTCATCTATTAAAAACTAATACTCCTTCAATTCGGTCATATAAATAAACTATTCATAAGTGTGAAGTACACCCTCTGTTCTATAAAGATCGTCTCATTTTTTCCATTTACGTTCGTCCAACAAAATTTGTCTCATTTCACTTTTTATCATTTTTGTAGTAGATCTCGTATTCCACTAACTCATTCCTACTTACATTTTAATATAAAACTAATATATAAAAATAGGACTCACATTCCACTACTTTTTATTACATTTCTTAAAACCCGTCTCCGGTCAAAAGTGAGACACTCTTTATGGAACGGAGGAGTAAAAGAGAGGAAAAAAAGTAGTTGAAATTGTGCAAATGGTGGAATCCATAAATGATAAAGTAAAAAAAATTATCATAAATGAACATAGACTATTTCTATGGAATGGATGAAAAAGAAAATATGACTTATTTCTATAAGACGGAGAGAATATAATTATTAAATCATTTTAGGTATAGTTTGACCAAAATTTGCATCATTAAATCATATCCTTTTATGACCATAAATAAAATATATAATCACTTTTATTTAATCCATTATTCTACTTTATTCTCTTATATTTTATTTTATCTTCGTTTAGTCCACTCTACATAATTTTTTTAATTCTCCGTGTGAAAAGCAACACCCTTTAATAAGGTGCGAGAGAATATATTCGATTTGAAAAAATAGTACTATAGGTAACATCCAAGCAAGGCAGCCGGCTTATAGAAATATTGTACTCCATCCGTCCCGCTTTAGCAGTCCTATTAACTTTTTTATCATCTTTTTATAATAATGATAAAAAAATTAATTAAAGAGGAGAAATGATAAATTAAGAGAGAGAATAATATAGAGAAGAGTATTATCTACACCATTGTCTCTCTTACTTTACTATTTCTTCATTTTAATTATTTTTATTATTTTTACAAAAAGAGGGCAGAAAAGTCAATGAGACTACTAAAGCGGGAGAGGGAATACATTCATGACTTGGAAGCATCAAAACATTGATTATATACATAATCAAACTCCCACCACAAACTAGTGATATAGTTTGTGTTTGTGTTTACCAAATGGAGTCAAATGAAGCAAGTCTCTCCATCCTAATGTTCCCATGGATAGCTCATGGCCATGTCTTCCCCTACCTTGAGCTAGCCAAGAATCTCACCAAACACAACTTCAACATCTTCTTTTGCTCCACTCCCATCATCCTCCAATCCCTCCCTCTCCCTCACCACCTCCCCATCACCCTCGTCCCCCTCCACCTCCCCTCTCCGCCGGAGCTCCCTCCGGACCTCCACACCACGAAGCACGCGCCCCCACACCTCATGACCCTCCTCCGCGACACGTTCCACGCCTCCAAGGCCGCCTTCTCCGCCATCCTCGCCTCCCTCCACCCCGACATCCTCATCTACGACGCCTTCCAGCCCTGGGCCGCCGAAGCCGCCGCCAAGTCTGAAATCCCCGCCGTCCACTTCGCCACCACCGGCGCCGCCGCCTACTCCTTCTACTACCACCTCTTCTTTAAAAAAAACACCCCCTTCCCCCACGACGCGCTCTACCTCCGCCCCCACGAGCTGGAAGCTCTTCTGGCCGTTGGCTCTAATCTCAGAGACAGCGACACCGACAGCGACCAGCTCAGTGAGGGGCTTCCCCACTTCACGCGGTCCCGCGATGTCATCCTGATGAGAACGTTGTCGCGGGGCGTGGAAGGGAAGTATTTGGACTACTTGTCCCTCTTGTGTAACAAGAAAATAGTCCCCGTGGGCCCACTTATTACAACAACAACGACAACGACAACAACAGACGAAACAGATTCAGACATCATGGATTGGCTAAGCAAGAAAGAGAGATCGTCAACAATTTACGTCTCATTTGGAAGCGAGAACTATTTGAACAAGAAACAAGTTCAAGAAATGGCTAAAGGTCTAGAAGCTTCGAGAGCCAACTTCATATGGGTGGTGAGGTTTCCCTTAGGGGAGAGAAAGGAAGAAATTGATCTTCCGCTAGGGTTTGTGGAGAGAGTTGGAGAGAGAGGGAAGATTGTGAAGGGGTGGGCCCCACAGGCGGAGATTCTGTCGCATGAGAGTGTTTGTGGCTTTGTGAGTCACTGTGGGATGAGTTCGATGATCGAGAGTGTGTATTTTGGGGTGCCGGTGATCGGAGTTCCGTTCAAGGTGGACCAGCCGTTGAATTCGAGGGTGCTCGTGGAGGCCGGGGTCGGTGTGGAGGTGGCCAGGGACGACAACGGGGATTTCCGAGGGGATGACGTGGCGGAGGCGATCGGGAGGGTGGTGGAAGGTGGGGAGGAGATGAGGGCGCGGGCTGCCAGGATGAGGGAGACGATGAGGGGAGAGGGAGAGTGCGCGGTGGCCGAGGCCGCCGCGCACCTCAGGCGGATTTGTAGGGAGGGTTTTGTTTAGCAAAACATAATAGAGAAGAATAGCTTAGGTAGAGTGACAGTCTCAAATTCTCTTCTGTAGACTGTAATGTAATTTTAAAAATTATAGTGCTACTTGTGAGTTGTGATGTGCCCCTATATTTTAAATTTTAAATTTGTTTACAATTATCACATATTTATTCCGAGCCTTGTGACGTGCGTCCTTATATATTTTATATTGATGCATGTTTTCTTTCTTAATTGTTGTTCTCTTTGTCAGATGGTAGTGATGGCCATTTATCGAATTACTAAATTTTATGGCCGGCTACGTTCAACAAAATAGAATTAAAAAATGCCATGATTTTTATAGTTTGGTATTGACAAGGTTGTCTACACCTAATTGTAGACCATTAAGTATTAAAGAATTTACGTAAAACTAATTCATCATGTAGTTGTAGATTTGTACTCCCTCCCTCCGTTCCATAGTAGTGGAAGCATTTCTTTTCGATACGCGATTTAAGAAAAATTGTATTAAATAAGTTAAGTAAATGAAGAATAAAGTAGGATATATGGAAAAGATAGATAGATAAAGAGAGAACAGTGAAAGTAAAGTAGAAAGATAGATAGCATTTATCATCACATTTTTCGATAATGATATTTTAACTTTAAATTGAAGTATCAAGTCATGCTTATTTCGTTTTTTTTAACACAGTTGGACTCTTATTTTTAGAAGATGAATATGTAAAACTTTGTGAAATTACTAAAATAATATGATTCCATATGTAGCCTTTCTCTAGACTCTAATACCAACATATAGCATTTTCAGATATATTATTGCCGAGTTTCTTCCATAACTACTTTAACTTTAATGAACAACTACATCATTTTTGCATTAAAATAATTAAAAAACCATTATTAATTAAATAAAACATGGCATGTGTGTAAGTATGAATAGCTAGATTCCAAAAGATCACTATTATTCTAATCAATTAATTAATTAATATACAAAAGGATTATAATCACTCTAATTACTTTATTCTCTATTTTACTTTACTCTCTCACATTTTATTTTACTTCATTTAACCTACTACACATAATTTTCTTATTCTCCTTGTCAAAAGAAACACCTTAAATAAGAGTAAATTCGATTTGAAGAAAAAATATATTGGTAACATCCAAACAAGGCAGCGGCCGGCTTATAGATATATTATACATAATACATTAATATACTATTCCAACTTGACTTGAAACCATCAAAACTTTGATTATATATATAATCAAACTCCCCCTCCCCTCATAGTATAACTCATATACACCACAAATTAAAACATATTTTGCGTGTGTGTTGATCAAATGGAGTCAAATCAAGAAAGTCTCTCCATCCTAATGTTCCCATGGCTAGCTCATGGCCATGCCTTCCCCTACCTTGAGCTAGCCAAGAATCTCACCAAACACAACTTCACCATCTTCTTCTGCTCCACTCCCATCATCCTCCAATCCCTCCCCATCCCTCACCACCTCCCCATCACCCTCATCCCCCTCCACCTCCCCTCTCCGCCGGAGCTCCCTCCGGACCTCCACACCACGAAGCACGCGCCGCCACACCTCATGCCCCTCCTCCACGACACGTTCCACGCCTCCAAGCCCGCCTTCTCCGCCATCCTCGCCTCTCTCCGCCCCGACATCCTCATCTTCGACGCCTTCCAGCCCTGGGCCGCCGAAGCCGCCGCCAAGTTTGAAATCCCCGCCGTCCACTTCGCCGCCACCGGTGCAGCCGCCTACTCCTTCTACTACCACCTCTGCTTAAAAAAAACCACCCCCTTCCCCCACGATGCGCTCTACCTCCGCCCCCACGAGATGGAAGCCCTTCAGCAGGCCGCTGACTCCAATCTCGGAGACAGCGACCTCAGCGAGGGGCTTCCCCACTTCACGCGGTCCCGCGACGTCATCCTGATGAAAACGTCGCGGGGCCTGGAAGGGAAATATTTGGACTACTTGTCCCTCTTGTGTAACAAGAAAATAGTCCCGGTGGGCCCGCTTATTACAACAACAACGACAACGATAACCACAGAAAAAACAGATTCAGACATAATGGATTGGTTAAGCAAGAAAGAGAGATTGTCGACGATTTACATCTCATTTGGAAGCGAGAACTATTTAAACAAGAAACAAGTTCATGAAATGGCTAAAGGTCTAGAAGCTTCGAGAGCCAACTTCATATGGGTGGTGAGGCTTCCCTTAGGAGAAAGAGAGGAAGAAGAAATTGATCTTCCGCTAGGGTTTGAGGAGAGAGTTGGAGAGAGAGGGAAGATTGTGAAAGGGTGGGCCCCACAGGCGGAGATTTTATCGCATGAGAATGTTTGTGGGTTTGTGAGTCACTGTGGGATGAGTTCGATGATCGAGAGTGTGTATTTTGGGGTGCCGGTGATCAGTATCCCGTTCAAGGTGGATCAGCCGTTGAATTCAAGGGTGCTCGTGGAGGCCGGGGTCGGGGTGGAGGTGGCGAGGGATGACAACGGGGATTTCCAAGGGGATGACGTGGCGGAGGCGATCGGGAGGGTGGTGGAAGGTGGGGAGGGGATGAGGGCACGGGCAGCCGGGATGAGGGAGACGATGAGGGGAGAGGAAGAGTGCGCGGTGGCCTCGGCCACCGTGCATCTCAGGCGGATTTGTAGGGAGGGTTTTGTTAAACATAACATAGTAATAGAGAAGAATAGCTTAGGTAATTCGACCTTGTTTCATTAGTTGGTGGAGCACTATTAAAAGCGCGAAATAGTGACGGAATTAGTGACAGCATTCAAAAGCTCAACAACTAGTGACAGGATTAGTGACGGAAATGTGTCAGTCAATAATTAGTGACAGACTTTCCATCACTAAGCGATGTAGTCGCATGTTCCGTCAATAATTTTTTTACTGACATGTTAATAGTGACAGTATCGCTGAAACTTGATCTGCTACTAACTTATTTAGTGAAGAAATTTCACTGTTTAGTGACGGATATTTTCATCACTAATTGGCAATTCTTTTTAGTAGAGTGACAGTCTCAAATTCTCTTCTGTAGACAGTAATGTAGTTTTAAAAATTATTCTACTACTACTTGTGAGTTGTGACGTGCCCCTATATTTTAAATTTTAAATTTTAAATTTGTTTACAATTATTACATAGTTATTCCGAGCCTTGTGACGTGCGCCCTATATTTTATATGGATGCATGTTTTATTTCTTAATTGTAGTTCTCTTTGTCAGATGGTAGTGATGGCCATTTATCGAATTACTAAATTTTATGGCCGGCTACGTTCAACAAAATAGAATTAAAAAATGCCATGGTTTTCATAATTTCGTATTAACAATGTTGCTGCGTACAGCGTACACTTGTCTTCACCTAATTGTGGACCATTAAGAGTATCTGTAGTGGTGCTCTTATGCAAGAGTAGCCGTCGGCGCGGCGAGTACCGTGCTCCTGCCGACGGCACGGACGTGCTCGTTGGCAAGAGCACTGTCGGGCCGAAGAGCACACTTACGTGGTGCAACCCCATTGGCCAACAGAAATTCCGTAGGAATTTTTTTTTAAATCGAAGATAATCCCAAAAATTAAAAATTATATATATTTTTCGATTCCCAAAAATATAGCCATTTTTCTTTTACCTTTTTTTCAATTTTTTTTATATCGAAATCATCTATAAATGCGCACATTCATTATCCATTTTTTACATCAAATTATATCTCACTCATACTTCTCTCATATTTTTAAATTGCTCTTACCTACATCTTCCTCTCTCACTCAAACACTCTCTAAATCAAAAAAATGAATCCAAACAAGATAATTGTGGAAGTGGAGCGCGAAGAACAAGAATACTATCAACAATATTGTGCCACCTATGAAGCCTATGTAATTTTTAGGATTTTAATTATATAATTTTTTAGTAATTTGTAATATTATTTCAGGTATTTTTAATGCATTTTAATATTGTGAAAATGTTTTTAGTATTTGAAGTATTTAAATTGAATAATAGAATGGTGAGACCCTTGAGCATGCTATTCGGCTCTTGCGGAAGAGTAGAGAATTAAAATGGAATAAAGGTGGGTCCGGATGTAAAACTAATTCATTATGCAGTTGTAGATTTGTACTCCCTCCGTTCCATAGTAGTGGAGGCATTTCTTTTCATACCCGATTTAAGAAAAATTGTGTTAAATGAGTTAAGTAAATAAAGAATAAAGTATGATATGAAAACGATAGATCGATAAAGATAGAATAGTGAGGGTAAAGTATGATATGAAAAAGGTGGATAGCATGTATCATCACATTTTTCTATAATGATCTTTTAACTTTAAATTGAAGTATCAAGTCATGCTTATTTCGTTTTTTTAACTACGAAAATATGTTAGAAGTGAAGATTACCTCAGATTACATATATACACTCGTTTATCCGATGAATTCACAGCCAATGAATTGAAGAGAAATATTTGTTGTGTATGTGAGGGAATGAAAGAGGTGAAGGGTGAAAGAGGTATTTCATTAACCTTTTGAATTTAAGTCTACCTTATCATTTTATCTCTAATATTTGCCTCCTGCTATTGTAGATAATTCCATTAACCTTTTGAATTTAAGTCTAGCTTATCATTTTATCCCTTGGTCAAAGTACACAGTTGGACTCTTATTTTGAGAAGATGACTGTAAAACTTTGTGAAATTACTAAAATAATATGATTCCGTATGTAACATTTCTCTAGACTCTATACCAACATATAGCATTTTCAGTTTCAGATATATGTATTGCCGAGTTTCTTCCATAACTACTTTAACTTTAGAGTGAACTTCAAAAATGGTCCCTGTATTATAGGTTTATCTCGAAAATGGTTCTTGGACTTTAAAAATATCACCAGTAGTCCCTGGACTAAGGGTTAATATAAAAAACGGTCCTTTTGCACTGTTTCGAGACGATAATACCCTTTTGAGGGGTTTTGGGGGGTTTGGACAATTTGGTCTTTTTACACTTTCAACATTTTAAATCTGATATTATTTTAGCTATGTACTAAATCTCGATATTATTTCAAAATTATCATTCTTCTTCCCTTTTGGCATCCTTCACTTTGTTTCTTCATTTCAATATTAGATTTAATTTTGCAAAATCAAATTTTAAATTTCAGTTTTTAAATATCAATAAATTTTTAAATAACAAAAATTAATAGTCGTAATCAATATTTGATAGTGTCTAATATTTAATCAGTAAGAAATGTCAACACCTTAATTTTAATCAATATTTAATAGCTTTAATCATAAATAGATCATATAACACGATTTATTCTAAAATAAATATGCATCTAATGTAAGACTAATATAATTTTCGTTTATTAATTTGAAAACAATCAAAATGACTAGAAAATTTCAACAAAAATACTCCCAATATAAAATTTTTAGTCAACTTCATAATATTTAATCACAAGCAATTATAACAACCGAATCGAAGACTAAATAAAATAGCTCTTATTTTTCCATCATGATTAATATTATTTTTCTGTACTTCTTCAATTCAGCTGAATATTATATTAAATAACAAAAATTAATAGTTTTAATCAATATTTATAGTGTCTATGAATTAATAGTTTTAATTAAAAAAATTTATTGATATTTAAAAATCAAAATTTATAATTTAATTTTATGAAATTAAATCTAATATTGAAATAAAGAAAAAAAGTGAAGGATGATAGAAGGGGAAGAAGAATGATAATTTTAAAATAATATCAGATTTAATACAACAACCGAAATAATATTAGATTTAAAATGTTAAAAGTTGTGAAAAGACCAAATTGTCCAAACCCCCCAAAAACCCTCAAAAGGGCATTTTCGTCTCGAAACAGTGCAAAAGGACCGTTTTTGATATTAACCCTTAGTCCAGGGACTACTGGTGATATTTTTAAAGTTTAAGGACCATTTTCGAGATAAACTCATAGTCCAGGGACCATTTTTGAAGTTCACTCTTAACTTCAATGAACAACTACATCATTTTTGCATTAAAATACTTAAAAGCCATAATTAATTAAATAAAACATGGCATGCGAGTGAGTGTGAATAGCTGGATCACAAAAGACCACTATTATTATTATAATTAATTAATTAATTAATTACTAATTAATATACAAAAGGATTCTAACCACACTATTTACTTTATTCTCTATTTTACTTTACTATATTTTATTTTAGCTTTTATTTAACTTACTAAAGCATAATTTTCTTATTCTCCTTGTCAAAAGAAACACCCTAAATATGATGGGACGGTGAGAGTAAATTCGATTTGACGAAAAAATATATTGGTAACATCCAAACAAGAAAGCCGGCTTATAGATAGATATTATGTACATACTACATTAATATACAATTCAAACTTGACTTGGAACCATCAAAACTTTGAATATATATATTATAATCAAACTCCCCCTCCCCTCATAGTATTAATTAACTCAATACAACAAATTAAAACTAGTGGAGTAGTAACCTATTTTGTTTGTGTGTTGATCATCAAATGGAGCCAAATGAAGCAAGTCTCTCCATCCTTATGTTCCCATGGCTAGCTCATGGCCATGTCTTCCCCTACCTTGAGCTAGCCAAGAATCTCACCAAACACAACTTCACCATCTTCTTCTGCTCCACTCCCATCATCCTCCAATCCCTCCCCATCCCCCACCACCTCCCCATCACCCTCATCCCCCTCCACCTCCCCTCCCCGCCGGAGCTCCCACCGGACCTCCACACAACGAAGCACGTGCCGCCCCACCTCATGCCCCTCCTCCGCGACACGTTCCACACCTCCAAGGCCGCCTTCTCCGCCATCCTCGCCTCCCTCCGCCCCGACATCCTCCTCTTCGACGCCTTCCAGCCCTGGGCCGCCGAAGCAGCCGCCAAGATTGACATCCCCGCCGTCCACTTCGCCACCACCGGCGCCGCCGCCTACTCCTTCTACTACCACCTCTTCTTTAAAAAAAACACCCCCTTCCCCCACGACGCGCTCTACCTCCGCCCCCACGAGCTGGAAGCCCTCCAGCAGGCCGCTGACTCCAACCTGAGAGACAGCGACCTCAGCGAGGGGCTTCCCCACTTCACGCGGTCCCGTGACGTTATCCTGATGAAAACGTCGCGGGGCGTGGAGGGGAAGTATTTGGACTACTTGTCCCTCTTGTGTAACAAGAAAATAGTCCCGGTGGGCCCACTTATTACAACAACAGAAAAAAGTCAAAAGAAAAAACAGACATCATGGATTGGTTAAGCAAGAAAGAGAGATGGTCAACGATTTACATCTCATTTGGAAGCGAGAACTATTTAAACAAGAAACAAATGGAAGAAATGGCGAAGGGTCTAGAAGCTTCGAGAGCCAACTTCATATGGGTGGTGAGGTTTCCCTTAGGAGAGAGAGAGGAAGAAGAAAAGGAAGAAGAAGGAATTCTTCCGCTAGGGTTTGAAGAGAGAGTTGGAGAGAGGGGGAAGATTGTGAAGGGGTGGGCCCCGCAGGCGGAGATTCTGGCGCATGAGAGTGTCTGTGGCTTTGTGAGTCACTGTGGGATGAGTTCGACGATCGAGAGTGTGTATTTTGGGGTGCCGGTGATCGGAGTTCCGTTCAAGGTGGACCAGCCGTTGAATTCGAGGGTGCTCGTGGAGGCCGGGGTCGGTGTAGAGGTGGCCAGGGACGACAGCGGGGATTTCCGAGGGGATGACGTGGCGGAGGCGATCAGGCGGGTGGTGGAAGGTGGGGAGGAGATGAGGGTGCGGGCAGCCGGGATGAGGGAGACGATGAGGGGAGAGGAAGAGTGCGCGGTGGCTGAGGCCGCCGCGCATCTCAGGCGGATTTGTGGGGAGGGTTTTGTTAAACATGATAGGAGTACAATAGAGAAGAATGGCTTAGGTTCGACGTTGTTTCATTAGTTGGTGAAGAAAGTGTAATGTAATTTTATCAGAGTATAGTACTATTTTGGTCCTTTACATATGGCCGATTTATGATTTTGGTCTAGAACATTCACTTTTTAAAAAGTAAGTCCGAAACAAATGAAAAATGATATTGTTTGCATCCTTTTTTTACGGCAACGTCAATTCTCGACAGTCAACCGTCAATTAGCAAAAATTTGACCGGATTAGACTTAATCTGAAATTATTAGTTGGTTAATATTATGTTAATTATTTTGCTAATAATTCAATTTTTAAAATATTTTTGAATATGAATAATCAATTATCATTTTTCACTAAAGAACTCCGATTCCGACCAAACGTCAATCTCTTTCTTTTCTTTCTTCTCTCTCGTCACTCTCTAAGAAGAACCCTAGTTCCGATCCGATTCCAACCGATTATTGTTGGTTGCCATGAGTTGGAAGTCGTCGTACCCAAACCACCGTTACACCGAAGGTCTCTCCGACGTGAAAAAATCTTATGCGAGGAAGAGGAAAAAGGCTGAAACGAGCGATTCACGTCCGCCTGACACCGAACAAGGACCGTCGGCTGCGTCGGGATTTGTGGGTTCTAACCCTAGCTCTGACGCAGATGTCAATTCTTCTCTGAAAATAAACCCTACTTCTTCAGTGGGTGACCGTCGATCTTCCCTAGAAAACGACCCCAATTTTGAGAGGACGAAGAACCCCCGATAGGCCCGTCATTGTGGGTTTTGATGGTTTTTTAGGTGTTAATGGTGTTAAGGTTGATACATTGCCTTATGACAATATTTTTTTTTTTTATGTAACATGTAACTATGGTTGTTTTTTAGCATGTATCAGGTGTAAATTGCTTATGACATTACCTTATGACATTATCAGGTGTAAATGGCTTAATTTGTGATTTGTTGTTTAATGCAATACCTTATGCCTATGTCTTTTTGATCGGTTAAATGTTCAGGACCAATACGAAGTAAAAAATGAATTTGAAGGACCACTTTGTATTGTATTTTGTTGTCCATTTATTGGTTCAATTTGATGTCAATTTATAGGCATAGTCGATGAAGAAACAATCACATAGGGGAAGAATCCCCCGTATGAAACCAACGTCACTCACAAAATTTTGTAACGTAACCCCGCAATTGGTTTTTAAATGTTGGGCCCAAAATGGAACAAAAAAATTTATAAGGTATTTTGACTTATACTTTAGGATTGCCCAATTGGGGCTTTACGTTTTTTCTAAGAACATCATGAACGATTCCGCAAAAAAATTTAAATCGAACAACACTACAACAAATTCAATTACTTATCTACTTCAAAATTCAAATAGATTTACAAATACTACATCAAATTACTTGAATAACACATAAGTGTTGCAACAACAACAAAACAAAGAACAACAAAGCTCAAAACATTCATTAATTTTGGATTTTTTTCATTATTTCGGTCAAATTCAAAGCCGGCTCCTCAAAATCGGCACCACCGACCGAGGATGACGAAGAAGAGGCCCGTTTTGGGCCGTAATTTTGACATCACGATTTGGCGCACCACTTGAAAAAACCCTTCCTTCGTCTCAGTGTGAAGTAAAGCTTCCCCCTGAGGTTTTCCTTGTCCGATGACAATACGGAGCGCCCCATCTTCTTTAAAAGCGAAAACGTAGCTAAATCGGAAGTCTTGGTCACGTGCGGTCGCGGTCGGGTCGACGGGACGAAGCGGGGTTCCGGCACACGTCGCTGCCCTTTTGAAGGTGTTTGTGGAGGGAAAAAGAAGAATGAGAGGGGAAAAAGAATTAGGGTTCTTGAGGAGGAAGAAGAAAAAAGCGGGGAGAAAATGGGGGAGAAATTTGAATGAAATGAGAGTTAGGGTTTTGGTTTAATATTAAACTATTTAAAAATGTAAAGCCAAAAATTAAAAAACATATATTGAATTAGCTACGTATAATTAAATTCTGCTAATCGGGTCAAATTTTCACTAATTGACGGTTGACCGTCGAGAATTGACGGTGCCGTAAAAAAGGATGCAAACGATATCATTTTTCATTTGTTTTGGACTTACTTTTTGAAAAGTGAATTTCTCGGACTAAAATCATAAATTGACCATATGTAAAGGACCAAAAGAGGATTATACTCTTTTAAAAAAATTTAAATTTGTTTACAAATTATAGTTTATCTCGAACTACAAATATTTTAAGTTGATGCATGTTTTTCTTCTTAATTGTTGTTCTCTTTGTCCGATGGTACTTGGTAGTTATGGCCATTTATCGAATTACTAAATTTTATGGCTGGCTACGTTCAACAAAATAGAATTAAAAAATGAGATGCTTTTTATAATTTGGTTTTAACAATCTTGCTGCGTACATTTGCTTCACCTAATTGTGGACCATTAAGTATTAAACAATTTATGTAAAATTAATTCATCTGTAGTTGTAGATTTGTAGTATCTGATAATTCAAGCATCAAGTTCCCAAAACATATGTTTCTATTTCTTCTCCATGTTCATTATGAAATATGACAGTTGACAGCAACAGAAATCTTGTTGCAGTTAATCTTGAACAGAACAGAATACACCTTTTGTTGATGATAGGGTTTAGCTTCCCTATCGAGAGGTTTGTAGAGCACGCGAAGATTGAACGGAATAGAAGAGGATAAACCTAGTTGAAGTGCTAGGGTTTCGGAACCAAGAATGAGAATAGAAGTTAATTCATATTTCTCAATGAATGAAAATGCTATAGAATTCTATTATTTATAAAATTCTAAACCTAAAAAGTATCTTGCTAATCAAGCAAGATAATTAAATAAAAAGATTACAATAATTAAGGATAACCAACTAAAATAAAAGATACTATAAATCAAATCAAATAAAAGATACTCTGGAGATGATCTTTGTGAGATTCACTAAATCGGGGTCCCTATCAACTCTCCCACCGTTGAAAACCACCTTGCCCTCAAGGTGGAAGGCAAAATAAGAACAGTTAAACTTGTATCCTGCCTTCGTAGCTACAATAGCAGGCTTCGAAGTAATTCTTGTTTCCTTCAAAATTATTTGTACGTGGAAGACACTTGAATCCTCAAGACAACCAGTAACAAATATGGTCAAATGAGCAATCAAAATTCCATGTTCGCTGGCTAGGACATCAAGCTCCATAATCACACCAAAATTATGCACAAGAGCAGCCTTCACATTGTCATCTGAAATAAAAAATTCAAAGGCTACCAGAATCTGGTTTCCTAAATCACATCTCCCAATGACAATATAATTAGTGAATATGCCCCCATGATATTTAATAATATCTCTTGTAGCCATGACCAAACAAGCATCATTCACCCTGCACCCAATTTCTCCAGTCAAACCATTGAACTTCAAGTCAAATCTAGCGACAACAACCTCACAGTAATCGACAGTTTTGACAAAAGAGACAATCCCGAACAAGAGGCAGGCACAACAGCCAAAAAGAACCCAGAACTTAGTCAAGGGGTCCAATGAGGAAGTATGATCATTCAAAGTGTAACCATCAACAAATTTGATGATAAAAGAACCACCTGGATCGAAGTTGTGATCTCGATGTACGTCGCTAACCAGTTCACATAAGCTTTCTTTCTCAAGATGAGCATGCCCGACCTGAAGAGTTTCATATATCCGCACACCATCTCCACAATAGGCCACTTCTATTGGCTTAGAATCCATCAAATCCCACACACTATTCTCCATCTCAAGAGTCAGCAGGAGCAACAGGGGAATCAACGAAGTGTGTATGTGCTCCCGCAAGTGCTCAATGTCCGACAAAACATTCTCCAATTCAAGCGCAGTACTGGAGTGTAAAGTGCAAGCACTTGGCAGCCTCCAACCCATGCTAAAGCTTCTGTTGGAACATTCAACATCTTTGCGCGGGAGGGATCGAGCGGGCATCTGAGGCAAGTTCTTTGTCCCTTCTGTGTAAGACTTGATAGGACTGGAGGTCCTGGATTTTCGGACAGCATTGAAGTCTGCTCGAGTTCTCACCAGCTCGACTAACATCTGACTCAAAGGCCCCTGCTCCTGGGTCAAATATGTGAATTCCTTTGTCTCTACCAAATTGAAGAGTATCACGACTGTCCAACACCCCAATAACTTGCTCTCCATTAGCTTTGTATCTGAAACGGTCATGGGCGGCTCCATCATCATCAATTCTGGGTGAGCGAGCAAAATCCGGAGACCGGCATGGATTGGCAGCCCTTCTCGTGGCGGGGTGTTACGGCCATTGTAGCATGGATCAAGGAGACCAGGTGCATTTCCAGAAAACCCGTGAATAGGTCGCGCAAGCAGCTCGATCTCACCGTCGTGCCGCATCAACGTCATTTATTTCCTTCATAGCAACGTCGTCCTCTAACTGCCCAGAACTGAATGCGGCATTGAAAATAATATGTTCAGCCTTCACAACCAAACTCCCAGAATCAAATACATTATCGGTAACAAATTCTTCCACTTTACATGCGCCCTTGCTATTTGGATCGAAACTCTCATCATTGTCAATTCTGCGAGCACAACTCCAGTTAGAAACAATGGTGTTGGTCGATTCCATGTTCTTGTTCATACTCCCATCGCAAATACTCCCTCCGTCCCGGATAATTCGGGTCACTTTGACCTTGCACGGGTTTTAAGAATTGTAATGAAAAGTGGGTTGGAAATGTTAGTGAAATGTGGGTCCTACCTTTATATATTAGTTTTATAATAAAATGTTAGTAGGAATAAGTTAGTGGAATATGGGTCCACTACCAAAAATGGTAAAAGTGAAGTGACAAATTATGTGACGACTGAATAAAATGGACGAATTATCGGATGAGGAGTAAATGTCTTGGGACCACTTTCCTTAGCAAAATTTTGGCTAGAATCTGCACTCAAAGTTTGAGCAGCAAAATGAGTGACATCACTACTTGTGTGATCTCCTCTTTATGCTGCGGTGGTTGATGATTGGGCTCCGATTCACGATGGGCACGTCATTTTGCGGTTGGGCTTCGCTGGTCAGGCTCGTCCTTCCCATCCCCATAAACACACTTAGGTGTGGCGGTCGCGCGTAGGGTTGGTAAAATTTGGGATCGAACCGCGCCTCGCAATAAGAAATCATCCCAACTCTTACCTTCGTTAGTTATCTCCCAATATTCCCTCCAATCTGATCTGGGTGATCGAATAAATATTGTGTAAGATAGAGACATCATCTAGCGGTGTGTAGTGGTAGTTATAGTACTCTTGGATCTTACGGATCCAATGGGGCGTTTTCTCCATCGAAACGTGGTGGCTCGAGGCGGAGGCGTGGTAGGCCCGGGGTTTGATACGCGGTGGGTTTGTGACCGACGGCGAAGAGACCAGCCCGGCTGCGGTGTCGGGACCAGGCCTGTTGGTCCGGCGGCTCCTTCGGTTCGATGCGGAGGTAGCGCTCGCCAGTCGCCCGGAGCCTCCCGATCAGCGTTTGCTGCTCAAAATTTTCCGCGAAGGCTTGATTTTGAGTTTTGATCAGTTGTTTTAATTCCAAGAGCATATCATCGATGGTTGGGTGGTGGTTTTCGATTCCTTGAGAAAAGGCACGGTTACGTAGAAGGATAAGTGTATGTATGTGAGTTAAGGTTGCAACAAAAACTTGGGTTTCTAGAAAAATCGTGAATTTGAGAGAATTGATTAAGGTGGGAAAAGAGTAAATCAATGAAGCACCAATTGATAGGGTTTAGCTTCCCTATCGAGAGGTTTGTAGAGCACGCGAAGATTGAGCGGAACAAAAGAGGATAAACCTAGTTGAAGTGCTAGGGTTTCGGAACAAGAATAGAATAGAAGTTAATTCATATTTCTCAATGAATCAAAATACTAGAGAATTCTATAATTTATAGAATTCTAAACTCTAAACATATCTTGCTAAGCAAGCAAGATAATTAAATAAAAAGATTACAATAATTAAGGATAACCAACTAAAATAAAAGATACTATAAATCAAATCAAATAAAAGATACTGGAGATGATCTTTGACGAGATTCACTAAATCGGGGTCCCTATCAGTTGATCAATCATAAAAACACACAAATCCTAAACCGAAAGCTTATTTGCCACACTTATTTCTTGTTCTTGGCACAAATCTTCAATAGCTGCTGAGCTACTTCATTCACCTCTTCGTCTTCCTTCTCTCTCAACGTCTCACTCAATTTCGAGCCCTGCTCCTCGACCTTCATACAACACATTCTTCTCCACAATCACCTTATTGATTGCTTTGGCAACCTCCTCTCCCACATAAACTTCATTTTCATGATCCTTTTCCACCACCACACCAACCCCGAGCTCCACCATTAGCTGAGCGTTCATAGGCTGATCAACATTCATCGGCATGGCTATAACCAGAACACCAAAATATATGCTCTCTGTGATTGAACTCCTTCCACAATGACTCACAAAGCCACCTATACTCGGATGGCCTAATATCTTTGTCTATGGCGCCCATCTCCTTCACTGTTTCAAGAAACCCTGCAGGCAGTTCTTCTTCGATCAGTCTGATGCCCAGGCCCGCCTCCACCTCAGCAGGAAATCTGATCACCCACAAGAAGTTAGCATCACAAAGATCCAGCCCTTTTGCTATTTCCTCAATCTGCTTCTTGGATAAAAATAATTCACTGCCAAAGGAGATGTATATGGTAGAATCAAGATTCTTCCCATTTAGCCATTTCATGATCTCGATATCCCGTGCCTGTTAGCATCAGCAGCGATCAAGGGACCAATGCAAACTATCTGCTTTTTGTTCAAAGCAGAGATAGTCTGCATACTTCTCCTCAACATGCTTGGAGCTCTTTGACAAGACTATGTCTGTTGATCTTGCCATCGCTCCATATGCAAAATCATCATCAGCATCCTTCAAATTTTGCGCAAGAAGAGCTAGCCACCGGGCAGATCATCATCAGGAAGACCTATAGCTGGAAATGGGAAGGTAGCACCACTCCCCACTGAATACATATGGTGGAGGTAAGACAAGGCTGTTGCACCGGAGGTTGAGAAGTAGACACAAGGTATTCCTTTGGATGGAGCGATCTTGCGCGCCCATAGTTGGTATACGTCGAATATGGCAAGATCGGCTTTAGGGAATCCTAAATAAGAGGGGGCATTGAGAGTGTGGTAAAGCTATCCCAAGAGCAAAACCGTGAGGGCTTTTCCCAAAGCGGACAATATCATACTAATTTGGAGGAAGCCAAGAAGATTCTCGGCATGGAGATTACAAGGGATAGAGAGGAAGGCAAGCTTTGGCTGCCCACGAAGCAATATTTGACCAAAGTACTTCAGCGTTTTGGTATAAGCGATGTTTCCCAAAAAGCTGTAAGTACCCCACTTGCTCCTCATTTGAAACTTAGCTCTCAATTATCTCCAAATACGAATGATGAGCGAGAATATATGGCGAAAGTTCCCTATGCTAACGAGTTGGAAGCTTGATGTATGCGGTGGTGTGTACAAGACCGGACATTTCACATGCCGTTCGTATTGTGAGCAGATACATGCATGATCCGAGGCAAGGGTCATTGGCAAGTTTGTGAAATGGATTCTGCGGTATATTAAAGATCTGTAGATATTGGTTTATTGTTTGAGCGGGATAAATCACTTGCTCATTTTGCACTTGGATCTTGTGATTCGACTATCTGGTGATTTGGATAACCGAAGATCTATAAGCGCTATTTGTTCACTTTAGCAAGTGGGCCGGTTAGTTGGAAGTCTGCTTTGCGTCAACGGTAGCTTTGTCTACGGCAAGGCAGAGTAATATGGCCATTACTGAAGCTGTAAAGGAGGAAATTTGGCTTCATGGAGTTCTGAAAGAAGTTGGGTGTTGGTCGAGAAACAAGTGTATTCGACAGCCGAGTCTATTTATTTAGCAAAGATTGAGTCTTTCATGCAGGACGAAGCACATTGATGTTTGCTATCATTTTGTGCGGAAATTCTCGAAGAAGAGGAAATTGTCATAAGAAAGGTTCCGACTTTAGAGAATCCAGTAGATATGTTGACCAAGGTAATTCGAAAGCCAAGTTTGAACATTGTTTGGACTTGGTTAATATTTGTGAATTGGAGTTGGTGCTTGCAGGCGCCAATATGAAAGCACCAGCGGGTTATTTATTTGGGTGGAAAAGATTTGTGTTCGATGGGATTTGAAATTTTTCCAAGGTGGAGATTTGTTGAGTTGTCTAAGCCTACAAACTTTGACTTTTGTCGAAATTTTACAATCCCACATCGGTGGGTATTAGAAAGTTTGGGGTGGGTGTTGCCTATAAAAGGAGCTCACCCCCTCCATTTTGTAAAGTACCTCAAATATTGCGTTCTCTTCTCTGTTTAATATAATCGGGCTCTGCAGAGGGTGCTCGGAGACGTAGGCAATTTGGCCGAACTCCGTTATCAAAGTTTCGGGTTTGTTCTTTCTTTATTATTTATTTTGTTGCATTTATTTCTGGGTTTGCTTTCTGTGTGATCTGTATTCAATATTATTTGCGGGTTTTGTAGTAGTGTTTTGTACACCGTTGATAAATTCTGTTCGGAGTTTGGTAATTGAGAGGACAGTGTCCCCACCGGTCTTTCCAAAGAATTTATCGGGAAGTAATTTTATCAAGATAAACCCCATTGGGTTAACTCTAAAATTGCTGAATCGGGTTTATTTCATTATTTGAGAGAAAATTTGTTCGGTTTTCTCAACAGAAGACACAAGAATACAAGTTTTTTAGTTAACTAGTTATGATTATAGTAACGTACGTGTTAATTTTAATAATTTGAAGAGAAAGTTATGGAAGCACTAATATATTGAAAAACCTAAAACGACAGAGGGCGAAGCGCCTCGTGCACACTCTGCGACTCTTGAGGCCGCTTTGGGTTGTTAAAAAAATCACGGTGTTTGGAGAAGGTCAGCTTCGATTTGGTAACATGGCGACATTGGTGGCCATGATTCACAGATTTTGCTTCGATATTAAGTTAAGTACGCTATAATTTAGAGACCTAATTAATTGGCTTATCGACGAAAAATAAGTGGATAAAATAGTTGGCATTCGTCCAACACCTTGGTCAATGGTTTCGAGCCGGGGTGGTTGACCGGCCCAATTGAAAGGGTTGAACCATTGATTGAAAGTGATATAATTGTGGTTAAGAATTGTTGGACGAAATAGAAAGTCACTTGATGATGTCAAATGAATGAGACATGGAAGCTTTGGTTGCTCTAAGGGATTGTGAGACTATGATCAGGATTCCATAACCATAGTTGAATAGGATTTGCCATGTGGATATGTATATATGTGGAGAAGAGTTGGAATCAAACTCAAGTGAAAAAAATTCAAGAATTTCATTAAGAGGAGGGTTATCCACACTTATATAAATAAGAAAAGATCGAATAAATTGAAATAGAGCAAGAGTTGGATCGTAGAGATGATTCAGGTGAAGCACAGAGTCCTCGCATGGCGATCATGCAAGAAATGACAAGGTTGGGTGAAGTAGAAGAGATTTTGGAGTTTAGAGAAGGGTTCGAGAAAGAAGATTCAGAGCAATAGACAAATGAAGAATATATCAAAATATGTTGAAACTGGTGGACTGGCTAGTTGGTGATTTCGGGCTTAGCCGAAATGACCATCAACAGTTCGAACCAGTGTTGGATCTGGCCGGATAATTCGTTTTGGTTCAGCAATGAATCACTACCATCAATCAAAACGATACTTAATTATCAAATTGTCCTCTATTTTGGAGTTATCGAACTAAAATAACTTAATAAAATATATGTTCTAATTATATTTTGTCTTATTATGTTCTCGATCAAATTGTCCCTAAATATCAAACTAAACAACGAGAAGCAAATTGGAGCAATTTAGGACTGAAAAAGATATTGGTTTCAGTTTTTACCATGCATCACTATCATCATATAAATAGTAGTACTATTATAATTGAATTATTCAGCATTAATTACTATGCAAAACAACGAAAATAAGCAATCTAATAACCAAAATTCTGGCACTTATACTCATATGGTTATACCCAATGTTTTAAAAACCGGATCTCCGTAAACGGTGAATCTTGGTTCACGATTAACCCGGTTCGACGGTTCATCACTATAAACCCGTTTTCCCTTCAAATATATATATAATTAAATATATCCTTACAAGTACCCCCTGTCAAGGTATTAGAAAACTTTCCTTTTTGGGATGTCGGCCAAATATTGGGCTCGTTTCCCTTTTTTTAGCAAAAAACTCTATCTTATTTTATTCTCCACCTACTTTTTCTCTCTTCCTCCCCTAATTTTTCCCTCTCTCATACTTTACTCTCTCCACTTTAACTATTTAAATATCAATTCCTTAAATCTTTGTCCCCAAAAAAGTGAGTCAATCTCGGGACGGAGGAGTATATTAAATTTAATGAGTGATAAATTATAATTAGTACTACCTCCGCCCACGAAAATTGTCGATTTGCCCGGGCACGGGTTTTAAAGAAATGTAATGAAAAGTGGGTTGAAAAAGTTAGTGGATTCGTCCAAACTTTTATATATTAGTTTTATAATAAAATGTGAATAGGAATGAGATAGTGGAATATGGGGTCCACTACAAAAATTTAAAAGTGAAATGGGACAAATTTTGGGACGGACGGAAATAGAAAAGCGGACAAATTTTGGGGGCGGGGGTAGTAATATATAACAAAAACATATACTATTAAACTTTGTATATAAATTAAATGTGAAAAGTATTTAAAATAAGTGAATGACAAAATTTAAATAATAACTAAATACATAAATTATTAATTAGAATAACTAAAAAAGTACAATATTTTTCATATATAAATAAATAAAATTTATATTAATTCAAAAATGTTTATGTGGTGAAATAATATTATAGACAATATATAAAAATAAACATGAATTTTTAGTTAATTTGGATAAATATATACTATATTAGTATTATTAGTTAATACATAAATTAAACATGATTTATTAATAAGTTTGGAGTATTATTTATTAAATATGGAGTAATAAACTATGTTAATAATATATATACTACAATATTAAATCTTAGGTAAAATCTATTATTTATATACATTATACAAATAAAAGTAAAATTTAGTGAGGGATAGTTAATATTAAGCATATCACAACTAATAATAATTATTTAAAAGTATAAAATTAAACACAAATTATTAATTTGTGTGGACAAAAATTTCTGGTTTAATGCATAACAAAAAATTTAAAGCTTCTAATATTTCATTCAAGTACAAATGGTGGAGTGGTAGTGATGTTGGTCTCTTGACTCATAGGTCATGAGTTCACTACCAAACTCAAATTTAACAAAAATTTTAAAAACTAGAAAACCCGGTTTACGGTTCTCGGTCAAACCAGTCGTCGGTCTAATTTTTAAAACACTGGTTTTTACCTAAGGCTCTAAGCCTCTAAATATAAATCATTAATATTAAAACATGATTATTTGAACTTTCAGTACAAATAAAATTAAGAACACTAAAGACTTAAAATTAAAGAGCAAATAGAGCGACATACCTGCACGGCCGGCAAGTGGCAGCTACTATGGTTGTGTGACGGCGGACAGTGACGACGATGACATACGATTTTGGAGCTGCTTTTTTTAGATAAAATCGTAGCGTTAGAAAAATTAGAGTAGAAAGGAGTAGGAGTGTAGGAAATCCGCATTGAAGTTTAACGGCTGACTAAATAAGGACTCTGCCATCTACTTTGAAAATTTATTATACAAATTACAATGGCAGCTGGGAACATGCAACTCATCAACATTAATTAATTTGAGCATCATTAGACATTAATTATACTTATATTGTTCAACTAGCCTAAATCAAATTCAACCACTGCCCACATGTAATTCGTCAACGCTATCACCATTAATTAGTAGAGTATAAATAAATAGATAATACTAATACTAATAATATAAAAAAAGTTATTGTCTATGTCACTAAGTAAGTCTGACCAATGAACAGCTTTCGTTTATGAATGAAATTGAATTCATTGTAGATTTTCGCGATTAAATGAATGGGCCTATCATTGCTTATTAATAATTTTGATTGAGTCAAACAAAATATAATTATGATAGTATTAAAGAAGTAGTAATAATAGAGTTGGTTGGTGGAATGTCCAACAAATTTTAAGATTATACTATCATAAAGATAGATATCAAGTCAATGTTAATCTTTGGATATGGATTACTTATAAAGATAGATATCAAGTCATCAAAGCAGATTATACTATCATAAAGATAGGATAATTTCGCATTTCGATATGATTTGAATATAGCCTTAAGTAATTGTGAGACCCAATTAACTACTAATCGACGATTCACGAATGAAAAATAAGTGATAAAATAGTTGACATTTGTCCAACACCTTGGTTTCAATGGTTCTGAGCCAGGGAAGACTGGCCCGATTGAAGTTTGAACAATTGGTTTCAGATTGAATGGATCAACACTAATGAGTAATTACTATAAGAAAAACAGCAATGATAAGCAATTGAACAGCCAAAATTTTTGAACATATGCATGTAGGATATCAAGTAAACTTTATTTTTAAATTAATAGTTGTTCTGATATATGTTATATGAATTTATAGTTTTGGGATTTCTTTTAAAAGTACATAACTACATGTAGTTAATTGACATTAATATTCATTACATTTTTCTTTAACTAAATCCTAATACCTATTGAGTTTTTCGTCGATCTTATTGACATTTAGAGATTGATGATCTAAGTCTTTAATATAAATATCTAATGACTATTATTTAATTGTACTTAGTAATTAAATTATGAATTACAATATAATCCTTCCTGCAGCCCATCAATCATAAATGGCGTGCATTTCTCAATTAGTTTCTGGAGATCTTTTTGGATTTGTAATAGGCTAGTCTTAACAGCTGTATCGACTTTCTGTCTGGCTTAAACCGCACACATTCCGAACGTGTCGAGTAATTTTATATCATGTTTAGAAAAGGAACGTATAAATGGGTAGCATCCACTTCTCTTTGGGTTAAGTAGTTTTATCTCGTAGTGTAAGTATAAATAGGCAATGTGGCCTTTATGAATGAAAGTGATGTCTGATACAGCAGCAACACAATTTAAAACAAAACCTAAACCATGAGAACACAAAAACGCTCACTCAAGGCCAGGACCTCATTAAAACCTTCATGGCAAAAAACCCAAAGGAAAAAACACCATGAAGGAAAAAGAGTATCCGTCAATGTACCTAATCACAATCCCAAACTAATCTCAAAAAGTAAAACAAAGAGAAAGACATAAATATTTTGCATTAGACCTATAGGCGAAGATGAAGTCAGGGATTATATTGGGATATGGATCTCCAAGCTGAACCTTCCTTATCCCATTTGCATGTTTTTACTAGCCTGGATGAACCACTGATATCCATCACATAAAAGACAAGGAGACCTTACCCAGCAGGCTATGCGGCAGCTTTTTCAAACCAGCCACATGATTCTAAAGAATGACCAGTGAGACATGGCATGAGGGAGATGCATACGTATAATCTTCTTTCTTCCTCCATTATGTCCCTCCCACTCCTCCCATTCGGAGCACTGCTCAACGACAGATAATCGAAAGTTTAGGAAATGCAACAACTTCACTACATGAAGACTCATTCCTCAGAAAACTCTCGTCCAACAAACATCAATCGCTTCGCTCCTCTAATATAGAGAACTTCCAAGAAAGGTAAGGCTTCCGGTATACGCAATGATGACACCTCATTCAAATCAGTAGGATGAACAGGCCTTGCAGAGTTGAGGGCATACATCAATGTAAGCCTGGGACTCTCTTATAATCATAGACGGACAGTGTCTCAAGTTGTACGGGCACCAGAGCTTCAAGTAGCTCCATCCACATTGATGATGATGATGACTGCTCTGTCTCATTCATCTCACTCTTGAATAATATACCGAGAGATTCGAGATTAAGGACTGTATCTAGTTGTAGCTATTTGTTTCCTCTACCAATTCCAGCACTGCTCATTTACCTTTATATACTACTCCGTAGATTTCCAGATCTAGAGATTCAGTAAAACAAAGGTATAATTTTTTCAGTAATCCCAATCCTGTTGTATTGGATTCTACTTTATTTGCTCAGTCCCAGTGTACAAAGATTACTCAACTTCCACTAATCCTTCTGGCAAATAGTCGATATCAATGTATGCAATCCTCAAGATTTGCAATTCAACCAAACTACATGCTCTCTTGGTAACTCCTTTAGTTCTCCATTCCAACTTAAGTCGAGTTCTTTAACTGCACCAAATTCCAATTTGTTGTGGAATCACTAGAGAGCACCGTGATAAGTCTGAGTTCGCAATTCAACCAATTTGATAATATTGCCTCTGGTAACTCCTTCTAATCTTTTTATTCGAACTTAAGTCAAGTCGTTTTAACTGATCCAAATTCCCAATTTGTTGCGAATCACTTCTAGAGAGCACCATGATAAGTCTAGAGTTCGTAATTCAACCAATTTACACATGCTCTCTGGTAACTCCTTTAATTCTTCATTCCAACTTAAGTCAAGTTGTTCTAATCATGTTCAAATCTTCAATTTGTTGTGGAATCACTTCTAGAGAACAGTCTTCTAAGAAAAGAGATTGCAAATTCAACCAATTTAATACATGCTCTTTGGTAACTTTAATTCTTTATTCCCACTTAAATTAAGTCGCCTTAACTCAACCCAAATTTCAATTTCTCGTGGAATTTCTGTTAGCTTGCAATATGATAAGAGAAGTAGCTTGCAAGAAATAAAGCCTACATATGATTTCAAAGTCATCCTTTGACAATATAGTCCAACTACAATCCAACCAATCTCAAGTGAATTAACGTTTCTATTCTCACTGGAATAAGACTGTTAATTCTCTTAATTCTTAACACCCTTCTTAGACTTTTCATGCAATCACAAACTTGACAACTTTTGTCCCTCCATCGACAGGAGGCCCGTAGGACCACGCATAGACTTCGATATTCTGGACATGAGAAACCAATGAAGAATCACAAACTTGACAACTTCTCACCTTGTCATCATTATTCCTAAGAAATCGAGCAAAATCATGTACTATATCATGCATTTTACACCATTCTATATGCTCCTTGACTTGTTTTTTTCAATGTCTTTGAAAACAAACAACGCATTGCTAAATTCTCCAAGTACTCTCGCCTTCGAGTTCCACTGTACCAGTTCCTCAACACAGGGCAATAACCTGCGCCATCCACTCTTCTATCAGAGTCTCCGCATGAATTCGGTGATCTTTAGGATAGATGGCACAATATGAAAAGCAACGCTTGAAAGTTGGAGACAGTTCATTGTAAAGAAACCAAATGAGGAAAAAAGCTCTACTTCTACCTTTTTCAATTGCCATATTTCACTCTTCTCTATATGTTTCCATCCATCCAAACTTGGACTGCAAAAGTGTTCCCAAAACAATTGCAGCAAGAGGCAATCCATTGCACTTGCTAGCTATTTTCTTGCCAAAAACCTCAAATTTTCCACATTCCTCATCACTTCTTCAGCAGACGTCACGAATAAAGACCAACATTCTTCTTCACTAAGCTTATTAAGTGTGATACATATCATCGCCTTAAGGTACGGAACATCTTAGCTACTGTTTCCTCTTTCTCGTTGTCACCAGAATTTAATAAATTTGATGCAAACCACATTGGAGACTTATTTTCACAAGGCTCTACCTGGTGTTGTCTTCTGTCCAAACATCATCAAGTATCAGAAGAAACCTTTTTCCTGAAATGGATGCTTCTAGCTTTTTAATACCAGACAATGGGTTGGAGTTTGGAGGAATCGTTTCTATTCCTACTTGGCTAACAATTCCTATTGCAATCCTAGTCAAATGGATCAGAAACACAAATCCATATCCTGTTCAAAAACAATCCTTCACTCGCTTGTCATTATAAACAAGTTTGACAGAGTTGTTTTCCCAAGTCCCCCAGTTCCAACAATAGATACAAGATTTGGGTGTCACCACCATTGAGCATTAGTTTCCTCACTATGTCTTCGTTTTTCTTATGTATAGTCTCCTCCCATGCACCTTCCTTCGTGGCTAAGTCGACAAAATGTGTGGATTGCACTCGCCAAGGTGTGGGCACTGGATCAGTTGCCATGGGACGATGAGAGATGACAAAATTAAATTATTTCTTTGTAAATCTGTTCAAGCATAGCTTTCTACAGTTTCTATTTTCTTGGCAATATCACGACGGACAGAAACTGAACATAAACAAGAAGATCTGATGAAGGAGCACCTATCTTTTGCTTAGTAGGGCTCGGGCTCAGCTGAACCTTCCATCTTATCTTTGAGAAGAGAATAGTTCCATTCATCCAAAATATCAGCCCATCCTGATAAAGGCTGTAGCTTCGAGCTTCTTCAACCAACTTTTGACGCTATTATCTTTCACTCTTTTCTGCATCATCCAACACCTCCTCGGATCGTCTTGAGCTTCTTGAAGAAAAAGATGAAGCTCGTCCTTCACGCCTCTGACCAAATTGACTTCATACCAAATCTTATCTTCTAAGATAGTTGCAATTCTCCCACCACTTCTGAAATTATAGCATCCGTCATTTATGTTTTTTTTCCTTCCTTAAATTATCTCCTCTTGATTTATCGGAAATCAATCCAATGTTGATTTAGATAAGTAGCTTGAGTGATCAATTGTAACTTATCATTTAATTGCTAACTACAACTAATTTAAAGCCATAGGATTTTAGAAAATGGTGGTCTACAATTTGTCACGTGAATTTTCGTTTTATTAATTAATGAAAAGAAAAAAAAACTCCAAATTAGGGTTTTGGATGAAAATGCCCAATATAGTGTTCAAAATATCAACACAATGCTTTGAGAATGCCAACACAATGCTTTAAGAATGTTAACCCATTGCTTATATTGACATTCTACATGTATTATATTGACATATTTTATAAAAGACTATGTGACATTTGCATTGTACAAAAATTAAAAAATTTCTAATTTTTTTTTCAAATTTTGACGCCAACATATGCATGTATATCGTTGGAACCTTATGAAATTATCTTTAATTTAATATATTTTATATGAATTTAAAGTTTTAGATTTCTTTTAAAGTTAGTTATAATTAAACATGTAATTAAGGGACATTAGTTTTCTTAATTTAACGAATTCGGCAGCTCAACCCTTTTTCAATGGTCGGAAAGTTATGTTAGAAAAAAATCGAAAAAATGAATGAATCGATGAAGAAGATTCCGGGTGCAGCTATCAACATTTTGAACAAATATCTCCACTGGCTTTGGAAAATTATCTAGAACATTGCATGAATATCTTTTTCCAAAATGATGCTCATTGAGGAGAAATTGAGATGAACTTGAACCTAGTTGCATTGGATTTACCAGAATTTGTAAGAGAAGTGTCTTGAGTTTGGTGTTTTGGGAGAAGTTTTTTGGGTAAAAGGAGTCAAATCAAGCTCAAATGAAGGTTCCAGAATCACAAGGAAATAACGAAGAAGACGCAAGAGTACTAGTGGTAAAGAAGATATTCTCCCATGATAACAATTTGGTTAGATGGAAAAAAAAAAAAAAAAAAAAATTTGTTAGATGGTGAAGCGTCAGCTTCATTTCGGTCACGACGACAGTGGTGGCCGTAATTCATAGATTTAGTCTCGATATGATTTGGACTAAAATATTCAGTTATGATAGTACTTTAGAGATCGTAATAACTAAACCGGCTATTCATGGGCCAAGAATTTTCTGAACCAGAATGGGAACCGGACAAAATAGTTTTGAGGGCAAATGATAGTTACGACTAATTTCCACATCTTAAAAAAACAATAGAAAAATATAGACCAAAAGAACTTTCTCTCCTAAGAGACTAGTTTTAGGATGAGTTCTCCTATTTGAAATGTACCAACATGGCCATAACCAACGGGACATTGGCCCTTAAAGGAGAGTGAATGTTATGACTAATTTCCACATCGGTTGAGAACAACGGGTTTAAAAATATGACTAAATGGGGTTTTCATTCCTAATAGGGTACTTTTGGGGCCAACTCTTATTTGGTTTGTATTAATTCCGTTCTCTTATTTGGTATGTATCAATATCAATTGGCCGATGATCCCATTCAAGGTTGAACCGTTGATTTTTAACCATGCATCAGTATCATCATTTAATGACTATCATTAACACCAATTACTAGTATTAAAAAAACAAAAAAATAAAAATAATAATAATCTAACTGAATTACCAAAGTTCTTGCACCTATACTAATATGTTTATACCGAAATAATCTTTAATACCCCCTCCTCCCCATAATTAGTCACCATTTGATCCGACGAGTTTAGAAATGTAATAAAGGGGTTAAAAAAGGGTGGTGCAGTGAGTCTTTTTATATGTTATTTTTATAATAAAAGGAGTGAGAATAAGTTATAATAGGTATTATAACCAAAATGGTAGTGGAAAGGTGACAAATTTTGCGAGTAAAAGGTAATAGGTGAAAAATTTTTTAGGAAGAGGATATTAACATACGATTATTTCAAATTCAGTAAAAATAAAATTAAGAACAATGAAGACTGAAAAGAGCGGGACTTACCTGCACGGCTGGCAAGTGGCAGCTACTATGGTTGTTGGCAGCCGACGGTGACAACGAGCGGGAGGCGTTTTGGAGCAATCTAGTAAGTAATAGAGATAGTTTAAGGTTAGCTGAACAAAATCTATACAAACAGTGCCAGCTGGCAACCAACTCATCAACAATAACTAATTAGGAATGCAACATATATAGAGAGACTGTTGAAATATGTAATAATTGTGAGACGACTTTGGACGAACAAGCGTCTAAAGCTTTGAAGCATTACAGGAAGAAGCCCCCTTCACCAACAACCAACGACAAGAGGTGCAACATAGAGACGAAATAAGTGGCAAAACTAGAAGATTTGATTGAAAGTGATATAATTCTGGCTATGAGTTGTTATTGTTGGACGAAATAGAAAGTCACAACGATACTATGAGGATTTGGTTGCTCTAAGTGAAGAAGAGTTGGGTTATGATACTATGAGGATTCCACAACGATACTTGAAGATGATTGCCATATCGATATATATGTATATAGTGGAGAAGAGTTGGAATCAAACTCAAGTAAAAAAGAAAGCTATATTTTGTTGCTAGAAAATTCAACATGAGTTGGATCATAGAGATGATTCCGGTGAAGAAATGACAAGGCTGAGTGAATTAGAAAAGATTTTGGAGTCTACGGTCTCCAAAATCAAGCTAAAAAAATGGACTTCAAAAATGCAAATGTCGGACGGATCAATATTTCGATAGTTGAAAAAGAAAAGATTTATAGAATCAGAATAAAATGAAGAATTGTGTCAAAATATGTTTCTTGGAGAGTGCATAAGGAGAAGAAAGCTGGTGTAGAGGGGAAGGAGTATTGAACAAATATCTCCTTCTACTTTAAAAAATTACTATATGGAAAGCATGAATATCCTATTTGCTTAAATAAAAAATTCGGTTCGTGTATTAGGAAACCAACAATATCATATTTTTCTTATAAAAGTGAAATCCCACGTATTCAAATTTCTACATGTTTATCAGTGTATGTTTAAAGTACCTATATTTTGCAAAATTTTCAACGAATAATAAATCAACACTATTTAGTGATGACTTGGGCCAGACCTCAAGAGTCGAGAAGTATGCACGAGGCACTTCGCCCTCTTGATTTTGGCTCTTCAAATATTGGTGCTTCCATGGCTATCTTATTATTAATAAAATTAATACTTTAATATAATATGACTAGGTAAGCAAAAATCTTAATTTTTAAAAAATAAATCAAGCATAGTTGTCCAAAGGTAAACAACTAATTAAAACAAAATATTGTATAAGAACTTACCAAAATAATGATGGAAAGTAGAAATGAGGCCTAAATGTGTATTCTAGCTTTAAAAACAACGATACTATTATAATTAAGAATTCAACAATAATCAACTTAATAACAAAAATTTCGCACCTATCCTCATTAGGGTGGGTAAACGGTTCTCGGTTATTGTTAACCGAGAACCGAACCGAAACTCGGTTATCGGTTAACCGATAATCGAAAATTATCGGTTTGGTTCGGTACCGGTTTTCATTTAAAATATAATTCGGTTATCGGTTATAACCGATAACCGAAAAAACCGAATAAACCAAAAATATAAATAATAATATTAAATACTATAAAAATACTTAAATATCATAATAAATTTGATATTGAAGTGGGACAATTAATCATCCCAGATATGAGAAATACGCCAAAATCCTTATTAAGAATTAAGAATGGCCCATAATATTAAATAGCAGTGTTACATTAATTTAAATTTAGTCTATCAATATTTATAACAAGAAGTCTCTTATTCTGTTTCTTTAAAAATCAATGTTGGAATAGTAAGTGTCTCTCTTTAGCCTATTCATTTTTATTGTGTCTCTACATAACTTTCATTTTATTGTGATTGTATACATATTAAATTATTAATCTTTCATTTTTATAGCATTTCTTAAATTCTTAAACTATCTTTTGAAGTTTGAATATTTGAAAGATATATACAACAATAAATACTTATAAATGACGATAAGGAACTTAATGTAATTTCAAACACATATAACTTCATTTGCTAATTTCTACAATTTACATGCCTACATCAACTATCAACTAGAAACTTAAGATGAGAGTTAGAATAGGAGAAGCAAACGTGGAAATGGATTTGTCCCCCATCGGACATGAAACTAATGATAGAAGAAGAAATTGTTATAAATTATGATGAGTGATGGTTGCCTAAGCTTGAAAATTTTGTACCCCGGGTTATGTAATCCACCAACTAAAACCCCAATTAGTTTACATGTGATTATTTTGATTTTGATTTGGTTTTATTTCAAGAACCGATTAACCGACCGGTTATAACCGAATAACCGATTTTTTCGTCCCGGGTTCCGGTTATTTTTTAGGTTCAATTTTTTTGTCGGTTAACCGACATGTCGGTCGGCTATTAACCGAACCGCCAATACCCAGGCCTAATCCTCATGAGATCATACCTCCAATAATATTCAATACATGATTATTTAAAATTCATTTTCATTAAAATTTAGGCAATAAAAGACTGAAAAGAGCGACTTACCTGCAGGGCCCGCTACTAATACTATGGTTGTGGACGGCGGTGACGGGCTGGCGGCGGCCGATGCGTGGCAGCCTCACGGTGCGTTTGGACTAATTCACAAATAGTAGCAGAAGTAATAGAGATTAAGTTTGAGATTAGCTAGGTTGAATGAACAAAATATGTTTTTTGGGGCCTAATCGGAAATATATAAAACAGTGGACAACCAAGTCATCAACATTTATTAATTGGAGACTAATCATTATTTTATTATACTCACATCACATGATTTGAATTTAAATTTTCCCCCTATCACCCCTATATAAATTTCAAAAAGAAATTCCCGAAAACCCAAACTCATCAGCATTAGTAAATTGATTAATCATACTCCGTATTTAATTGAACTGCACGCCAAACTCAAAGTCAATCACATGCTCACATGCTTAAAATTATCAACTTTTTCATATTTAAAAATTTGGGGTTTTTTTGGCTTTTAAACCAAAACCTTTTCCCAATTGGGTTTTTTTGCCATGAACTATGAGATTTTTTTTAAAACCCCGAACTTTCATTTTTTAGGTTTTTTCCCTGGCGGGTCAACGGCAAAACCGGGTTGTCTACTTTGTAAATTTAATCCTATTTGTCATTAAGGGCCGGGTCGCCCACGCGGAAACATCCCGGCAGCCCAAAAAAGAGGACCCCCAAAAAAGCGCCTCCTCACCTCCCCTACCTGAGAAGAACGAAGAGCCTGATTTCAAGTGAGGGATGAACGAAGATGCCGGAATTCGATTTTAGGGTTTAATTGGCTGGCTGAATTGATTTTTGGGGGGTTGGGGTTTTTTTAAAAATTTATTGAGTCTTAAAACGCCCTCGTTTTAGGGTCCTATATCCGCCACATTTATTTTTTGGAAAATTCTCTACCAAAAATTTTATTCGGGTTTGGGGAAAAACCCAAATGGAAGTTGTGGTTTTTTAAAAAAAAATCTCCCAAAAAATGGAAAAAAAAGGGGAAATTGGAAAAGGGTTTTTGGGAAAAACCAAAAACCAATAAATTTGGGAACAAACATATATAATCTCCCTTAAACCGGAATCAATAAATTTTAAATTTAAAAATAAAATTTTAATTTTTTCCCTTTTTTAAAAATGGGGCCCAAATTCAACCCAATTTTTTTTGTTCCCTTTTAAACCATTCCCCTAAATTTTCGACTGGATAAAAAACCAATTTTTCTACTTTTTTTTCTTTTTTATGTATTAACTTGATTCTGTTTTTTTTAATAAATTTAAAAGGCCAAAAATTTGGGCCCGCATATTCATTTTACCGGTCCCCAAACATTATTTTTTGGGTTTTTTGGGCCCCGAACATATGGAAATTTTAAACATTTTTGGGCCTTTTTACATTTTAAATGGTTTGACTAAATTGGTCCTCCCCAATATTCTTTTCCCTTAAAAAAGGGCCCAAAAATTTAATCCCCCTTTTTTTTTTAAAATTAAAATTTTTAAAAATTTCTTACTCCCTCTTTTGGGCCGGGGTGGTTTTTTGGTTGTTGATTAGGGCGAAGGGGTGGGTTTCTGGATTTGTGGGGGGGAGAATATGTTTTCCGGGACCCGAGCGGGGGTTTTAATTTTGGGGGAATTTAAAGGGGGGGGGGGTGGGGGGGAGGGGGGAGGGGGTTGGGGTTTTTCCGGGGTGGAAAGGGGCTCATCGGCGGGGGGGGGCAAGGGGGGGTGGCCGAGGGGGCGGGTTTCTTGAGGTCTTGATGGCGGCCGTAGTTGGATTTGGGGGTGCCCGGGGGGGGATTCCCAGAGGGGAAAGGGGTGGGAGAGTGGGGCTGGTGGGGTTTTTAGAAGGAGGAGGGGGGAGATTGGGGGAAATGTGGTGGTGGCTGACGTTGGAGGGCGGCGCGGAGAGGCTGTGGCTAAGGGCGGAAAAAGGGGGAGTAGTAGGAGGGATCGGGGGGGGAGGCGGGGGGAAATTTTTAGGGGGTTGGGGCCGCTGCAGGGGGAAAGGGGGGGTGGTGGCGGTTGTGGGTGGAACTCAATCGTCCCGGCCCAAAATTGGGGGGAAAACGTGGGTTTATTAAATTACCATACTTAAATTATAGTAATTTATTAAAATAATTAAGAATATAATTATGGAGTAAGTAATCAAAATTACAGCTTTAATTGGTCAAAATCGGGGTTAAACCCGTTGACCGTTAGTTTTTAACGGAAATTTTGACGGAGGACCAAAATGATTAAATTTCCATATGTGTAGGACCAAAAGGTAAAATGACCATATGTTTAGGACCAATTTTAGCCTTTACTCTTATTAATAATTAGTTGGTTTGTTTCGTTTATATTTTGGGTGAAGGTCTAGAAAATAGGCCCGTTTAGTTTTCATTCTTTTCAAAGTTATTTCGAATAATGTCGGTAAGTTTTATGTCTCACATATGTGACATGATAGAATTTTAAATAGAATTGGATTTTAGTATAATACATATATTTGGGTACAAGACATATTTTTACCCAATTAATTAACTAGGGTTTTGATCTAGAAAACGATTTAAATGCGAAACGGAACCATATCATATGTAGCTTTTTTAGGTCATAGTTAGTTTATTTTTAGGTCATGCTAATAAAGCATGACCTAAAATGATCTTACATGACATTAATCTCAAATATTATAATATGACCTAAACGCTTAATTATGACCTTGTATTTTTGGTTAATTATTGACCATTAGATCATCTAATCTTAGGGCTAACATTTGGGCTGCATTTTGGATTTAAACACATACTTATTTTGATCATCTCCCTATATATATATATGTGTGTGTGTGTGTTGGTTAGCGCGATTGATTACCAATAAATGGAAAAGATTGATTGCATAATCTTTTTATGGAATGAATATTCATTCCCTTGGCCATCAAGTAAAAGAAACGTCATATATATTATTAAGATTTGATTAGAATTGATTGTGATCAATTAGTAATATTAATAGACGAAAGATTATATTCTTGGTCAATTAGAAATGTATTTACTAATTATTTTGGGCCTCTTTGATGGAAAGGGCTTTTAGGGTTTTGATTATTAGGGTTTGTCCTCTCTCTGCCTAAAAATATTAAAAATGTGGTGATCCCATCAAATCACACATATTACAGAGAACACATAAACGAGGGGAAGAGAGAGAAACAAATCCTTGGAGTTGGAGTTGTGCTACTACACCAAAGAAAATTTGAGGAAGTTCTCTGTCTTCCCCAAACGCTTCGCTATGGATCGTCAAGGTATGTTTCGATCCTATTATGTTTATGGTTTTACGTGAAATACATGATTTTCAAGATCTTTTCTTTATTTAATATTCAATTATGTATTCTTGAATATATGATGATAAATAATGTCCAACAATGTCACATTTAATTGAACTCAATTGTAATTTAATTTTAAACAAAAAAATATTGCTATTGCCTATTGCATATTATTTTTATTTTTTAATTTATAAAATCGTGTGAACATAAAATGATTGGTTGAGTTTTCTTGGAGGCATGCTCATTGCCCTCTAATAAATTAATAGAGGTAAAACCAATTTTATAATACTAGCAATAGTAATAATAGAGTTTGAAGATTAGGTAAAAACCCAAAATTGACAACTACTCAACACTAATTTAAATTTAACATCATTAGATACTAGTAATATTTTATTGAACTAGTTCGCCACAACGTCTTGCACATGCTCACATGCACAATTCATCCATAATAAGTTTGGCCAAACACAT
>NW_025952236.1:0-1000 GCF_023119035.1 Salvia hispanica | reverse complement strand
ATGGTGTGGTGTTTACCTTTTTGTGTAACAGTGACTTGGAACTGGAATTGGAATTGAGTGTGTATAGAAGATGAATAAGACTGACTCTTTTTTGGTTCTTCTCTTTTCTAATCTTCCTAGCGTTCCTATTGCTTGAGATATTGTTGTAGAGAAAATACCTGTATCAACCGTTTATTGTAGGATTAACTGTGGAGATTTGTGGATATCAAAGTATATTGTCGTTTGAAAGTTTATTGCGTGTATTAACTTTGCAGGAGATCTGTGCTTGAGATTTTATTTGAGGAGCAAATTTAGGAGATTTACAGATTAAAGCTGAAGTGAAGATATAAGATCTAAATGTAAATCTCTTTTATTTTTATTTTAGTTATCATGGAACATGTTGTGAAGAAGTGACTGGATATGTTGATTTTGTGCTATTTAATAGGCAGTAATCAGTAACTCATGATTAACTCATGATGTTAAATTAACTCATGTTTTATTTAATTCTTCTTTAATAGGCAGCCGAGAGAGGTGTCTCAGTGAGGGATTGTATGTATGAATCGTTCCACTCACTACACACTTACGAGGACGGGAGTTACACATATAAAAGGGCTGCTGATATTGATGTAAGTTCTACAACCAGAACTTGCTATATTCTATTGTAACTGAGATATGTGGTAGATTCAATTTACTATCAATAGGTTTTTCGTTTTGCTGCCATCTGATTTATCTTTTCCTATATTTAGCAATTTTCTTGACAAAAGTTTAGCCTTTTTTTTCATTGAATTGCTGAAATTGAGCTTCACGGCACTCTGCTATTTTTGCCTCTTTTGTTTTGCGATTTTCTTATCTGCAAATATAAAAGGAAAGGATAATATAAAGTTGCAATTAGTGATGGGATTAGTGATGGACTAATGCAAAAATCTGGTGGTATCAGCTGTCCAATAACAGAGATGAATGCAACATTTTAATTTACAAAATCCACAATTAAGCCCATTTTTTTACTCACAATCATAATAAT
>NW_025952235.1:0-25000 GCF_023119035.1 Salvia hispanica | reverse complement strand
TAACTTCAACATTACGCAAATCTAGCAAAATTTTATTCAAATTTTCCAGATGATCCCGAAGGGGCGTACCTTCCTGCATGCGTAACCGAAACAAACGTTGCTTCAAGAGCAACTTGTTGGTTAGAGACTTCGTCATGTATAGACTCTCCAACTTCGCCCAAAGAGCAGCAGCCGTCTCCTGATCCGCAACTTCGATGATAACATCGTCAGACAGGCTCAACATGATGGTCGAGTGGGCCTTTTCGTCTAAGGTTGTCCACTCCTTATCATCCTCCGTAGCCTTCTTTGTTTTGAGCGGCTCCCACAAACCCTGCTGCTTCAGCAGAGATCGCATCTTGATCTGCCATAAACCAAAACTATTTCTCCCGGTGAATTTGTCAACCTTCACGTTCAGAGCAGACATCTCGATTTACCAGACAAAACCCTTGCAGCGGAATTCAAAACCCTAGTTCGAAAACCAAGGCTCTAGATACCAGTTTGTTATGACAAATAGGGCAATTGTGAATCGAGAAACAAAAGAACGTAAATAGACACAGAATTTACGTGGTTCACCAATGTTGTGTTGGCTACGTCCACGGGCAAAAACAGAGAACAAATTGTATTATGACTGCGGTTTTCAGATACAGATTATGTGTTCTACTCCCATATATATAGGCACATATTAGACAGACTGGGCCTAGGAAACATAATCCTATCCAAATTGGGAAACCTAATCCTATACAAATTCAAGGCATACTAACACTTAATAATATTGTCTTCGCCGTCTTTACTTTCCAACCCTATCTTTGAAATCAACACTTTATGGGTTGGGTCTTTGGTCTCATAAGTTAAGCTATAACAACAAGTCTGAGGAATCATTTATTTGGCTTATGTCCAAGAATTCAAGTTGTCATGGTATTAGAATTCATTGATTCTTGTTCTTGCTTAACATTGGCGATGTTGGGGATTGTGTTACAAGAGCAACCCGAGAAGAAATACAAATGGAAAAAACTGAAACAAGATTACAAGGAAAATTCAAAACAAGTAAACCGTGAAAGTTGTTAGCCGAGTCGAGGAGTCCCTCTTTTCACAAAACGAGATACGCTCCGGTAGTGCTCTTCGGATTGACGTTTTGTCCCCAAAGATAAAACGTCTACGTCTCTGATGAAGCAGCACCGCTATCAGCAGAGCTCCGGCGAGCTGGATGGAGGTGAGGGCAGAGCTTCAGTAGAAGAATAATGCAAGAGAGGGAGAGAGATTATGCTTTGTAGAATGCTTGTGAATTGGTGTAGAGAATGCAAGAGTATGCATGCCTATTTATAGGCCAAGCCCACTCATTTGAATGGATGGAGTCAACACTCATAAAGTGTGTCATGATGGCTAAATTGTAACCGCCGGGGGTTACGCCGTTACGGACGTTAGAAACGTCAACCATGGAGCATGAACCTGGATGGATGTATCTAGACACCTCTTACGTAGTAGTTCATTCCAGAAATGTATCTAGACTACCCAATCAATATGCATGCATTCTACGAAGCTTTCTCCGTATGCTCAATTGCCAAAATTAATTAATTATTTAATTAATTAATTATATATCTTCATATATCGTGACATTCTTTGATATATTATTTCTCACTCACCGGGAACCGGTTTAAAGAAAATGAATATACCACAATCATCTACTCGAAGCGTAGATCGATTATAAATTATTTAATTTTATCAAAATTAAATATTTCATCACTTGAACGATCCGTCAAATTGCATTGACCGGACCACGATTCCAACAATCCCCCACATGAGTGGAAATAGCCAAATGCAAATGCATGCAGACACAAGCTCAACCCTCGAGAGGTATATAAGCATAAAGATAGGTAGCTTTTAGCTTTGAACCTTCCATAGTCAACGCCATCGGATACACAGGTGCCCTAGTAGCGTGATACTTTGAACTAGTCCCCCACGGCGTGCACCGAGACAATGGTGTTAACACTTAAACACCTCAACCTCATCCGTTCTCACGTTTTGTGTCCTTTGTGGCCTTGGACACTACTTTGGATTCATAAGTGTGTAATTTGAAGCGGCCACACTTCACACTTACATAGGTGATTCCTACTTGAGTATCTTGCCCTACTTGGTCTCTTTGAGAACTCAATCTCCTTGAGATCCTTAGGAATCATTAAAAGTCATAGACTTATCCTCACCACAAGGTAAGTTTTTCAACACTCTATTGCTCTTTAGGGAATAAATGTAGACGAGTGTTTCACACGAACTCTCATAGCTTAGTTTTCCCATTGAACCAAGTTCTTGGGATATCCAGTCATCATGGTTGGGTTACCACTATGACAATTCTTTAGTTTGTGGATTTCAAATTCATTCCCTCTAGCAACTTATTCATTTGATCATAGTTTAACCCTTTGGTTAGCGGATCTAGATTATCTATTGACTTCACATAGTCAATTGTAATCACGTCTATTGTGATCAAATGTCTCACGGTTCGGTTCAATGGAGATCCCAAGAACTCGGTTTCGGCACGGTTTCGGTTCGAAAAATTTTGAACCTGAATCGAACCACGATTCAAAAATCAACGGTTTCGGTTTGGGTAAATTCTCACGATTTCGGTTTTAACCGTCGGTTCGGTAAACCTTGGGCATGTCTACTTAGGTTAATAATAAAATGTGAGGGGAGTAAATTATTCGAATGTTGATGGAAAAAAGTGAAATGAACTATTAATGGGGGACGGACCAAAATGCCAAAAGTGGACATTTAATTAGGACAGAGGGAGTAAATGATTTGTTATTTATTATATTTGTTGATTAATTTAGTTGAATATAATACATATAATGGAACCAATAGTCTTTTGTCTATAGACTGATCAGTGGACTCATGGTTACAAAAGATCTTTGAGTCGGTATATTGTAAAATTAAGTAATGGATATTCTCAACCTATATTTATGTTGACAATTTATCACGAAGGGTTGCTAGTATTGGTCTGAAATCACTTCACATTTTATATGACAAATGACACTGGAGTATTGCATGACACTAAATTGGATCACATTGAGGTAAATACTTCTTGATTTAACCTAGTATGAGATATGATGATTGTTTACCATATCTTGGGTAGCGGTGATTAGTGATAAAAAATGGAATTTGCATGCTTTTAAAGCCTAGATTTGATCCGTTTTGATTGCAATGCATATGAATTACTCCATCTGTCCCATAAAAATATGTGCACTTTCTATTTTCGTATGTCTCACAAAAATATGTGCATTCCATTTTTAGAAAGTTATCCTAATTTATTACCCCTATGGCTATACATCAACTTATTTACAACTTATACCACTATTAAACACTACTAATAATATGGTCCCACTATTCACTAACACTACTTTAACTACTCTTCTCCTCATCTCTCTTACTTTACCAATTTTATCTTAACTCATGTGCCATATCAATTGCTCATATTTTAGTATGAATTCCCGTGCCAATGGGACGGAGAGAGTATGTTTTTATATCACATATATATTTTGGTATTTTGGTATTTTGACGTGTTTGTTGAGTATTGTTAGAAAAAGAATTAGAAGAAAGTGTAAAATGGCCGAAAATGGGCCCCATTGGTGCAAGAGCGTCCAACAGCCCTATCCAGAATGAGCATGGCCGAGGACCTACACCCAGTGGTTCGCCGAGAGTGAGTCAGCGGTCGCCGAGCCAAGTGTAGGCGGTCCACTGAGATGGTACACGACCCAACTAACCCTTATTCGAATTGGAAGCGCAATTGTTACCAATTCATAGAATGAGCCTCCAAGTATATAAATACTCTCCAATATTCATTATTGATGTGGATCCAATTGCTACCCTGCCTCTATCCAGAATTCAAGATCTAGTCTTAGAAATTCACATTCATATTCCATCAGTCTTATTTATGCATTATCCATCATCCATCCTGAAGTTGTGATCAATGCAAGAGAAGATTAAATACTTCAAAATTCACTTTTGGGTTTTAGCTAGTTATTCTTTCATGTTTAGTTTAGTTATGATTTATGCTATCCGATAAGTAATTTATTAGCACTAAAACCAGATATAATTATATAGTGTGGAGATAGTATAATTAAAGATTAGCACATAGTATTGAATCAAAGAGACTAATAGTCAATCTGACTACTTCAATAAAGCTTCGTATACTATCTAATTCTAGATGATCTCAAATTTTTGGATTTTAATTAAATTAAATAAATAAAACAATGTCTCTAAAATTATAAACTTAAATCAAATTATGGTATTTCCCATAAATTTTAAAATTAGTTTTACTTTACAGTCAAAGTGAGAAAAATTGTGGAATGTTTTAACATAACCATGTAAGAGAGGAAAAATGGCAAGATAGAAAATATAGTGAAAAGTTTTACTTATTTCCCAAATAATCATACCCATTTTGGGTGAGAGGAAAATATGTACTACTTCCTCCGTCTCATAAAGATTGTCCCATTTTTCTATTTTGGTTCGTCCCATAAAATTTGTCTCATTTCACTTTTACTATTTGTGATAGTGGACCTCATATTTCACCAGCTCATTCATACTCACATTTTATTATAAAACTAATACTTTAAAAGTAGGACTCACGTCCCACTAACTTTTTCAACTCACTTTTCATTATATTTCTTAAAATCTGTGCCGGATCAAAGTGGGACTATCTTTATGGGACGGAGAGAGTAATTTGATCGCATTAAGTAAACAATTTTTGAAGATGAATTATTTCCACAGAAGATAAGTTGCAACTTGATAGAACCACAGCCGCAGAATTCAAAAACCCACCAAAAATAAACAAAAGCAAATAATAATGAATCAACGACCAAAAACTGCCGGAAATGGGCATCTCAACACAGCGGTTGGGTTGCGCAGCCAACTTCCCTCCGCCACCGACCTTTTCCCGCGCAGCTGGGAAGCACAAATCCAATTGCTTAGCCTTAGCCCCAGTGAGAAGCGTGAAGCCATTGAAGTGGGCGGTTAGGGTCGCCAAACAACAACTGCCGCCAAAATCGGAGGTGCAGCGGCTGGTGGATTTCCTGTACGAGGACCTTCCCCACCTCTTCGATGATCAAGGAATCGATCCCTCCGCCTACGACCACCGCGTCAAGTTCAGAGATCCGATTACCAAGCACGACTCCATCACCGGCTATCTCTTCAACATCGCCATGTTGAAGAAGCTCTTCACCCCTAATTTCCATCTCCACTCCGTCAAGCAGGTTCAATTCTGTTAATTTCTGCGATTATTAGCCAGATTAGACATAATCAAATCGACCATTTGGTACACGGAGTTGGAATTGAATTTGAAGGAATTTCCAAATCCATTTGTTTGGCAAAATGAACTAATTGATATGGAATTGAATTGGAAAAATTGCACGCACACACTACACACGTTGCACAATCATTAAATACACACCCTCACTAAAAACATACTATGCGCGTGCGTGCACACACAGACTACACAGTCACTAAAAACAACACATACACGCGCACATACATAACTCACTATATTCACACACTACATGCAATGTGTGTATGAGCGTGCAACGTGTGCACAGTGTGTGTGAAATTTAATAAATCTTTGGAATTCCACTACTTTTGATATGGAATTCAAATTGTGAAATTGGAATTGAAGGCTTCAATTCTAATTCCATACCTCTAATTCCGTGTACCAAACAGGGCCTTAAGACTCAAATAATTTGCTTGTAATTTGTATTGGAATTGTTGATTCTGCCAATTTTCCCTTGAATTATAAAAAAATCTCACAATTGATTGATTGAGTTTGTGTAGACAGGGCCTTATGAGATAACTACGAGGTGGACTATGGTGATGAAGTTTGTGGTCTTACCTTGGAAGCCCGAACTAGTGTTCACTGGCACTTCTGTTATGGGCATTAACCCCGAAAACATGAAGTTCTGCAGTCATGTGGTAAGCCATTATACCCTTTTGTTGTGACTACTACAAACAACACGGTACCGGCCATTCCTAGCCTAGTTGGTGAGGCATTGAGTAACCTCTAGGTTGGGGGTTCGATTGCTGGTATAAGGAGAGAGAATAAGAAGAAAGTAAAGGTACTACAAACAACACGTTGCTTATCGCGCTTCCTGTATTTTTCAAGGACTACTGGGATTCCATCAAGAACAATGACTATTTCTCGTTTGAAGGTTTAGTAGACGTGGCTAAGCAGGTGCGCTGATATAGAGTTTTCGACTCAATACTTGATATGCTTAGTTTTCTCCTTTCTTGACAATCTGTGCAACTTTTCTACTGTGTAGCTTTGGATTTACAAGACTCCGGACCTGGAAACGCCAAGATATCGCGTACTCAAAAGAACTGCAAACTATGAGGTCTCTAGCTACTTTTTTTCCTCATTGATGCAACTTAACATGTTATGATGTTTGTTTAGAATTTCATTTAGAGTATGCGCTTCGTGTGATTTGAATATCGATGATTCTTGCTATGAAACTGCAGGTGAGAAAGTATGATCCCTTTATAGTTGTTGAAACTAATGGAGACAAGTTGTCTGGCTCGACCGGCTTCAATTCAGTTGCTGGGTAAGATTTTTTTTACTCGATCGTTAACCCTAAGAACATTGTTAATAATCTGATGAAATCATACATTTATAAGGTATATATTTGGGAAGAATTCTGCAGCAGAGAAGATACCAATGACAACCCCTGTATTTACTCAAGCTCTCAACCCAGAAATCTCCAAAGTATCCATTCAAATAGTTCTTCCTTCAGACAAGGATATAAACAGGTGAACTTTTCGAAAAAAGTCTCAAGTTTTATATTTATTTAATGACTGGTGTGATGGTGTTGATATTGAGCAGTTTGCCAGCTCCAAATGAAGCAGAAATCAGTATAAGGAAAGTTGATGAAGGTATAGCTGCAGTGTCGAAGTTCAGTGGAAAGCCAGAAGAGGATATTGTTCGAGCAAAGGAAAATACTTTGAGACAAAATCTTGTGAGCGACGGTCTCAGAGCTAAAGAGGGTTGTTTGTTAGCACGTTACAACGATCCAGGGAGGACGTGGAGCTTTACAATGGTAAGATTGCCTTCATCTTCTTTTGTCCGCCTTGACTACAATTTTCTGAACCATCTTGGCTAAGGAAATTGATCTCAAGTTTGCATTTTTTGTTTTCTATGGTATGCCTCATTTATCTGTTGCTATCCTTTGTTGAAGAGTTTCTGATTCTGTCCTTATTTGTGTCGAATCTGCTGCTCTCGAAGAGGAATGAAGTGCTAATATGGCTTGAAGAGTTTGTGCTGGACTGAAGAAGAGAATCTTGAATTTGCATTGGCTTTGACAGGGATTTTGCATCTGGATTTATGTGTTTGTGCTTAGATGTAATGTTATATCGAAACATATGTAGAAGTTTTGATAGTCTTAGGGCAATCACAATGGTAAGCCCTCCCCATGCCACGCCTTTAGCCATGTCATCATTCTCCCATATTTCTGTCCAAAACAACTCCTACAATGGAGGCCCCCTCCTCAATAAAAACATTTAACTTACACTATTTATTGTTTTATTACCTCTAAAATTAAAATAAGATACAACCTCTAAAATTAAAATAAGATACAATATACTACACGAAAATAATTCATCGATAATAAAATAAAATTACAAATACTAAAAATTAGAAATTAAAAATCCTAAATATTGAAGCGACAAATACAAAAAAAAATCTACTAAGCAGCTCGTTTGATCTTCTTAGCAAGTACTCGCTTCGTTCCACAATAATAGAGTCATTTCATTTTTCACACTCGAAAAAAATAATTACTATAAACAGTTAAAGTAGAGAAAAAGTAAAGTAAGAGAGTGAATATTGTAGATTAGACTCTTCTCTACATTATTCTCGCTCTTACTCTACTCCCTCTCCACTTTAACTATTTAATATCATTTTTTCAAATCTAGTGCAGAAAATGAAATGTCTCTATTACTGTGGAACGGAGGGAGTACTACTTCTAAAGTACTGGGAGTGCATTTATAGTATTTTTTGGATAAAACTAATACTCTCTTAGTTCCGCAGTAGTAGAGTCATTTTACCATTTTCGTACGTTGTATAATAATGGAGTCATTTCTTTTTTCCTTTTTTTTGCAAAAGTTAACACATTTCTCTTTTACTTTACTCTTTCATACTTTAATTTCTCTCTATCTCTCTACTTTTTTTCATTTCTTACTTTATTATTCCTTTATATAACTCACTTAACCCATTTTTTTCATAAATCACATGCCGAAAATAAATGCATCCACTACCGTGGAATGAAAGGAGTATATAAAAAGTAAGATCGCATTTCACTAACTTTTTCAACTTATTAATAACTGTATTTCTTAAAACTCATGCTAAGTCACAATTAATAGAGGGGGTATATAAAAGTAGGACAAACTACATTCCATAAACTTTTTCAAGCCACTTTGCATTACATATCTTTAAACCCATGATGAGTCAAAAATATGATAATTAATGGCGGAAGGATCGAGTATAATTTAATACTCCACATGTCCTACAAGAATATGTACTCTTTCCTTTTTAGTTCATTCCACAAGAATATGCATTTTCTAAATGTGGAAATTCTTGTATCTTTGATGAGATGTGACTCATTCTCCAATAACTATACTTTAATTACTTTTTTTTCTATTTCTCTCTTATTTATCGATTGTGCATTAAAAATTGTGCCCAACCAAAAGTGCATATTCTTACTGAACGAAGGGAGAAGTATAAATTGGCGGTGTTAAAACAAATCTTTATAATGAAATCAAAGCAAATTAATATACTCCTACTAAAAAGCAGTCCAAATTAAACTTGAACAAATATGAGAAATTTTAGGAAAAAAGATTAACTTTCTGAACTTTCAGATTAAGAGACGATGACACGAGAATATTTCAAACTAAGATATTTTTGTATTTTTTATATTTTTTAATTTTCTTCTTATTATTTCGCTCACAAATTATACAACCAGTTAATTATATAATTAATTTACATAGGAGAGTGATCAATTGCTAACTAATTAGCAATCTCGAATTAAGACTAAATCTTAGCCATTATATTAGATGATCTAGTGGTTAAAATAATGCCAATAGATTATATTTTTAATTAAGAAAATTAATAAATAAAATTAGAGGGTATTAATGTCAATTCTCTTTCATTAAAATCATCTTAAAACCTTAAATTTACGTAACTCTCTTGATTTAAATTATTTTTTATAAAAAAATATTTATAAAATAAAGATAATTTTATAAAAATTCCAACGAGATCTCAATTGCGTATGTTCCGATGACGTTAGGATGATGAAATTTGATATTTTTTATTTTAGTTTTTAGTAAATGTTGATAACCAGATTTTTTATCAATAGATGCCTCAAAAATTATCTCGATAAGAAAACATGTAAAAATCTCGATAAATATGTGTTGATATTTTTATTGTACGTCCTAGTATTGATATTCTTATATCATATTATTGATATTTGTAATACTACTATGTTGATATAAGAAAAACGTTCACGAAAATGATTAACATAATGACGATATTACACTATTGTTGATATTTTGTATACTATTTATTGATGTTTAAGATGACGTGTCTTTTCTTTTTTAGTTTGTCGTACAATTTATGTGTAGATGCAAATTTTCAAAGGAATTTTGAACCCTATACATAGAGATATAAAAATTATATATTAAATCCGTTAATAATAGCAATAAAGCGCCGTAAAATGTCAAATCTTGTGCCGTCCCACAAGTGTGACATTTTGTGTGGGACGGAGGAAGTAATATTTATTGAGATTACGTAAGATTTAATCTCATCCACTCGTTTTAAAATCTAAGGATGAAAATTTGGTCTTTGATTTTAGATTAAGATGCTATAAGCATTAGAATATGACCCAATTTACTTAACATGTATTTTTCCCCTAATTAATCAATTTTATGATTAACTTTTTCATGAATTGAGTAATCATATCGCACACAATTGAAAAGGATGAAGTCCTCATGTCGCACACAATTTTAATTATTTAATAAAAAAATTTCTTAATTTTTTATTTTCTAAATAGTGTATATGTATATATTTTTAATCATTTGCTAAAATAATTTAGTTAACTATATTGTGAGGAATAAAAAAAAAAAAAAAAATTCTGAAAAAATCGCACAAATTAAATTCTCTGTAACTGAAATTTCTTTGACAAAATAGATCAGATATGAGAAAAAGGAAAAGTGAAAGTGATTTAGGGGCTTCGTTGACAAGAAACAAACACCTTTCTCTCTCTTCTCTTCTAAACGAACACCATCATCATCATCAACAACAAAATCAAACGTATTTTGACCCCTTCTCTTTGTATCTGTTGATTGATTGCGATTCAAACTAATATGGTGATGGGAAAACTCAAAATTGGCGGGGCTTGGAGTGGGGTGTTAGAAGTGGAGCTGGACGACTGGACTGTCGCTAAGCTGCGTGAAGAGGTCGCCAATCGATCCGGCTTCCCTACTCCCAACTGCCTAAACCTCATCTCCTCCGGCAAGGTTTTGAGAGACGGCGACGCCTCCCAAAACTTGGCCCAATTGGGGCTTAAAAATAACTCCAGGATTCTCGCCTCCAAGGCTGCCGTTGATCAACACGGCAAGTCCGTCAAAGAAGAGTTTTTGGCGGAGGAGGAGCGCGCCAATCGCCTTTCTAGGCTCAAGTAACCCTCTCTTTCTCTTTAATTTAATTCAATTCAATTCAATTTCATGATCGTTTGTTTATCAACATTAGTGTCTCTTTTGTTTTGGTTCTGGATGAATGCTGACTTGATTTCTCAAACTAATTTCACTATCTTTTGTTTATTTGTGAGTCTTCTTTTATCGGTGAAGATTTTTTTGTCGAAAATCTCCTTTTCCATATCCAGAGTATGTTTCTTTAATTGCATGGCCTCATTTTTATAAATTCTTCAAGGCTTTGTCACGGTGGACTCGGATTGAAAACCTTTGGCCTATTCTTGAATGGAATGTTTTGGCTTTTTGCTATTTTGGTGAAAAATGTGCTTAGATTGTTGGTATGATTGGTTGTAAAGATTCTCACCGTGCCAGGATTGTGGCTCGATTACTCTGCAGTAAGTCCCTACTACTGGTTTCTTAGCAATCAGAAAGCTAAAAGATGATCATCAAAGTGTCGTCTAATGTGATTGGTCTTTGGTCCTCGATTTAATTAAGCCAGCAGATTCCTTTGTTATTTATGTGGTAACAAACACTATTGGGATTTCAGGATAGCTGCCACTATATTGGCCACCAGACATGCTGATGGTTCGTTACCAGTTGAGGACTTCAATCTAGAGCTTGAAAATCAGAGTGGACAGAAGGTGGAGTTGGGGTCGGAGACTGACCAACGGTACAATTGAGTAACTGATAGCTTGTGTCGTGTGTTTGAATGTAGGGGCATTATCTTCCAGTTACAAGCACACTCTTGTTTCTTTAAGAATGGCTGCTTTCATGTTTTAGGGCAGTAATGATGGGACTTATGCTTCATGCAAACGGAAAAGCTCTTATGAAAAGGGAACAATATAGAGATGCATTAGAAGTGCTCAACATGGGTGAGGTGAGTCTATACTGCTTCATGCACGAAGATAACACGACACACATGGAACTTATCTGTTCTTCATCTCAGCAATAGCGTATACCTGAATATTCAGGGTTTCCTTTATCATTGAAAATGCTTATACTCTGTAATTTTGCTTCAGCAGATATATATAGGTAGAAATTTCTTAATTCTTTTCAAATTTATGCACTCATTCCCTGCAGTGCAAGCATTATTTTCACTTTGAAGGTTCAGAACCTGACTGGAAAATTTGGGATGGGTTTTTGTTTTTCATTATTTGATTTTGAATACTTTGATCCGAACTTGAAGTTCTTGCGCTCTATATGGATTATGGCATGTTGATCATCATTCGTTATATTAAATTGGAGCTTGTTTCTTGTAGGAATCTTTTTCTCTATGCAACCCAAAGGTGATCGAGGTAAGGCCCTCCCAGTATAGACTGGTGTAGTATTTTTCTGTGCCAAGTATTTTTTTTTTTTGATGAATCATTCACCATGACTAATAATGGCAAGCTTTATTATCATCCACTATGATTTTATTCTGGAAATTTTGTTTAAAAAATCAATGGTTTTCAACCAACTACATCAGATACTGTAGATGTATGTGTATCCATCAGATATCTCCCCAATATGTCATGTTCTTTTTTTATTATAACCTATCTTGATAGAAACATATGATGGCGTGATATTGAAAGAACTTGAAAAGTATTGATGCAAGATTTATTAAGATCAAATCTTATGGCATAGTCATTTTTCTTTTCCTTGCCCTAGGGTCTCAAAGGTTGATAACGCAATTCCCCCTTCAAAAGACATGGTCTTGTATTTTAAGGCCCTGATATCAGTTTATCAGTAGCAGGGGTTCCCTGGAAAAACCAGGGGAAAGGGATTGAGCGTGCTCATGGAAAGGAATCTACTGTCCAGAATCCTCCAAGGAGGTCGTTTCCCTGAGCTTAGCTTTGTGAGCCATCCATCATTACCCCCATTATATTGTTTCTGTTTTAGTATCATACTGCCCCATATTCATAGCATTTATGTCATTGTTATTCTGTAGGCACTTGAGAATGGAGTTGTTAGAAGGAGTGATTGCATATCACCACGGTCATTTGCAGAAATCTAAGAACGCCTTGAGCTCTGCCCAATCTAGATACTTCCAGGTTAATTGGTCACTACCTTTCCTATTGTATCCCATCCATACTTTGTTATGGTCAATAAGCTTTCGTGTTTGTCTGACATAGATATTATCCTCTATTGACAAAAAAAAAAAAAACAGAGTGTTTTTCCGGATACTAGTGTTTTATGGTTATATTATCATCTCACTACCAATTATATTATTCCTTGTAATTTGGTGCACCTTCCGGTTTCTTAGAGAATGCTTAGGCACTCTCATGTTCCATAGTTTGGTGGCATTCTCTGGTGACAAGATATTATAGAGATGGGACCTCGGCTCTCTGTCAACCAAAAGATAAATAAATTCAACATCATCTTGGTTGCATTCCTTGGAATCTAGACACAGAAGAAAAAAATTACAATTGAAAGCAGAGGTAAAATAAATAAAGTAAAGATATTAAGGAAACTTGTAGTTGAAAATGTTGCTGAAGACAAATTTTATCTCTATGGGTTGAGGTTGCTGAGAAGATTGTACTTAATTCAAAAGACTACTACTTGATAAAGAACTGGGTTTTTTAAATTCCATCTTACAGCTTCAGGTACCAGATGACTCACTGTCTTTTTACTGAGCATGGATATAATGATCGTGAAGCAAAGAGAGCCTCCGTATGAACAATTTGGATGTCGGAAGTGCTCTTGATTTTCTTATCGAGGAGAAAGCTAAACGGGCACAGAAGCAGAAGGAGGATCTTCAAAGACAGAAGGAAATATTGTGGGTTTTAGACTTGATTTTGGCTAATTTACTTGTCCTTAATGTTAGATGCAAGATGCAACGCCTGACAATTATTGTATGCAGAGAGCAAAAGAAATATGGAAAGACGCCCCTTAAGAAAGCTGTGAATCTAGAGAAGCTGAACCAATTGGTCTCCATTGGGTAAGTAGGCTGTTTGATTGTAAGAAAGTTCTTTAGTTCGCTTAAGAAAGAAACTGATACGAATGAGCTGCTTGTCTGTTTAAAACTGTATTGTTGCATTTTCTGAAACATGTTGGTAATCGTCCAATTCACAGGTTCCAGAAAGAACTTGCTGCTGAGGCTCTTCAAGAAACGAAAATGATGCCGAGAAGGCTCTGGATGATTTAACAAATCCTGAAACTAATGCTGCCATACAGGTGAGTTTGCATGTGCACTTCTTCTCCTTTTAACCGAATTTATAACATTCTTCTACTTGGGTTGTAGAATGAAATTATATCCAGGAAAAGGAAAAGATTGCGTGAAGCAACAAAAGCAGGGACTGACAATCTCGTAGCAATGGGTTTCGACAGAGCATCAGGTACCTAATATGCACAAGTTTTATCGATATTGTTTGCCTATCGTTCTTCATTTCTCATGCTTGTTTGTTTACATTTTTCTCGTGCTGTTCTCAGTGGAAGCAGCTCTTCGTAGGTTCGACTCTGAAGAGCAGGCGTTGAACTATCTAGTTACACAACCCATCACAAATGCAGCAGGTAGCGTAGGCCCAGACCACCAAGTTGGAGGATCAACTGGTGAAGAAAGGGGCAGTGGAGGTAGCGGCCACGGTTGGAGGGTCGTCGACTCAACCCAAGCCCGCGGAGGAGCGGGACGTTGAAATGGAGGATGAGCTGACGGGGAGTTGGGAAACGCGGACGCATACTCAGACTATGATATTGAAGTCACAAAAGAAGGAGAAGCCATCAATGAGTATTTAGCACTCATCAGCTCTGCTGAAAATGCCTAGAAAATTTCATCTTCCACAAATTATTGCCCTAATTCTATTTCCTTTGTACAGTTTTTATGATAGTCAACTAACATTCGACTTAATAGCGGATGACATATCTGATGCTGGTTAGTAAAACTAGTATCCCTCCTCTCCAAAATTTACTACACTTTGACCCGATACGGTTTTAAGAAAGTAATGAAAGTGAATTTAAAAGTTGGAGGATGGTCCTACTTTTAAAGTATTAGTTTTATAATAAAACGGAAGAGGAATTAGTTAGTGGAATAATATCCACTACCAAAAATGTAAAAGTGTGTATCAAATTTTTGGGACGACCGAAATAGTAAAATGTATCAAATTTTCAGGACAGAGGTAGTAAAATTATTGAGTCACTATATTAGTTGAAACCCCAATATTCAGTCGCTCTTTCATTGCGAGCCATCAATCCATGCCAAAATGTGACATGTGTCACATATAATAAGAGTTATCCCTTCGCTCCATAGAATTGGGTGTTTTTTGGGATAAATTAAGAAAATTGTGTTAGGTGAGTTAAGAAAGGATAATAAGTTTAAAATGAAAAAATTAGAGAGAAAGAGAGAAAAAAGTAAGAGAGAGAAAGATATTTAAAAACGTCTTGACTTTTAATAAAAAGTGGAAATGCCTTATTACTATCAACGACTAAAACGACAAAACGACTCTATTACTATGAACTATGGATAACAATTATAGTATTTTACAATATTAGTAGTATTTGTGACTTAGGGAAAAATACTTTTTATTTTATTAATTTATGATAATTTTCTATCTATTATCTTCAATATCTCCACATTTCACATACCCTAAAATTTTCTTCTCCCACAGATTCTCTCTATTTTTAATTTTACAAATTTCTATCATTAGAATTTGAATCCAAATCATCTAAATCATAATTATTGGTATGAAACTATTCAAAATTCTCCAAATTATCCGGAGTCATAGGATTATCGAAATTTCCAAAAAAATTCAATGTCGCATCTTATCCCGAATCCGCAAATTATATTCTCAAAACACCGTTTTTTTCTCAATCTAAGTCAAATTCTACATCTTAAGAAATTCTCATATCAAAGAATGAAAATCTCAATTTACTCGAGAAATTGAACATTCAACTAAAACTCAAAAGAACTCAAATTATATATATTAGGGGTTCAAAGGAAATGTAATACCCTCCCCTCCCATAATAAATGTCATAGTTGGAGAATGACACAAGATTTTGAGTATGTTATTTTGTTAGGTAAGAAATGATATATTTATATTTATGAGAGAACGTTTTAAAAAAAAGAAATGTAATATTTTTGGGACAAATTAAAATAGAAAATGATATCAATTAAGAGACGGATGAATTACTTTCTCCTTCTCATTGGGGTTGGATCCATGCTAGGATATGTTATCGATGAATGTGAAATAGAATTGGTCGGTCTTCCAAGCAATAACCTTTTATGAAACCAAAGAGAAAATTATGATTCTCATTGGTCATTGCTACTAAACACATTTAAACGATTTACTTGGAACCATACTTTTATTCATAAAAATAATTCCTAACTTTATTAGTATAATTTAAAATTTTACTATAACAACTTACCCAAAATACTGTATTTTTCATATTTATAATAATAGTTTGACCTTGTATTTTTATAATATTAACTTAGTGATTAATAAGCAGTTATAATATATGTAGTACAATAATTAGACGATTATTTTGGTACATTATAATGTTAGCATATAATGAGGAGGGCGCAAGATTACACATTTAATTATGGGAACTTTTTATATTTAATATTGTTAAAACTCTTCTTTTCCTTTTTTATTTAAATAGATTTGACAATATTTTTTTCTTTCTTGAGCTCAATTACTTAATTCTTATATTGAGATTGACTATCTTTATGTAGAGCATTTTTTATTGGAATCTGAGAACCATCTCTACAATCTGACTATTGAAATACGTTTAATGATATTACTAAAAGAAAATTATTTCCTTATCTTGAATATCGAAATATTTTTGATAAAAACGTTTTAACTTATTATGCGAATTTGTCTTTATTTTCACTTTTTTTCGTACTAACCATAAAAAATTATCTCCCTCGTATACTTCTCAATTGAATTTCTTCATGATTTTTCTCCCTACACATAAGTGGTAAATTATGAGAAGTAAAGTTTAATTAATTGATGACTATGACGTAGTTAATTAAGAGATAGTCAAATGATTACAGTTGGATTGGATGAAGTCCCAGAATCTTGGATTCACAAAATCTGCTCCACATCATGTTGTCCATTTCCACTTTTTGTCTGAGAAATTAATTACAAAATCCCACTTTTGATTAAATTAAGTGAAAATTGTTGCAGGCAAACCCTATGAAATTCTGAAGGGGTATCAATAAAGATCGAGTTTTTACAGATCAGTTCTCTCTATCACCATATCTGTCTTAATTCCTTCTTTCTATTTTTTTTTTCTGCTTGAGGAAAGAACCCTTAAAACCTTGTTTCTGGCTGATTAAAGATTCCACCTTTATCTTCATTTCTATACAAATCTTGAAATGCCTGTTCATTAGCTTCTTGCTTTGTTCCAATTCATGGAATTTTATAGGATTTATCTCAGGTTTCTTGATGCATATATTTGGGGTTTCATTTCAATTTCTGCATCTTAGTTTGATTTAACTTTTCTTTAGCTTCTTATACTAATCAATTTGGAGCTAATTAGTTGATGTTAGGAATAAATTGGTTGGAATTGCATGTGTCATTTCAAGATTTTGGTAATTTGGAATTGATCTTGGATTTTAGCAATGGGGAAACATGGGGGAAGAAGAAGAAATCTAATGGGCATAAATCAGGTGAGTCAAATATTAGGCAGAGTGAGGGCAACGAGAGGAGCTTAGATAAGGACACAAAGATATTCGTTTTGATGTCTCAGGAGTTGAAGGAAGATGGGAATAGGTTGTTTCAGAAGAGGGATTATGAGGGTGCTATGTTGAGCTATGAGAAGGGATAAAGTTGCTTCCTAGGAATCACGTAGATGTCGCCTATCTTAGGAGCAATATGGCCGCGTGCTATATGCAATTGGGTATTAGTGAGTATCCGAGGGCTATCCGTGAGTGCAATCTGGCTCTTGAAGTTTCTCCGTTGTATAGTAAGGCATTGTTGAAGAGGGCTAGGTGCTATGAGGCACTGAACAAGCTAGATTTGGCACGAGAGATGTTGGAACGGTGCTCAAGATGGAGCCTAACAATCTCATGGCGATTGAGATCTCGGAGAGGGTTGAAATGAGAATTGAGAGACAAGGGTCTAGAGAAAATGAGATTCGTGTGAATTTGGTGGTTCCGCTTACCTGAGTATTTGGAACCACCACCTTTGGCACAAGCCAAGGCAAGCAAAGAGAAGGCGGGGAAAAGAAAGTGGCAATGTGAAGGTGGAGAAAGGCAATGACAATGTAGAGGAGAATGTGATGGAGAAGAGAGTCAATGGCAAGGTGAATAACATTTTCAGTGGAGACATAGATAATGAGCGGAGAAGAAGAAAATTGATTGCAATGTAAAGGAAAATGCGAAGGAGGAGAAAGTCAATGGCATGAGGGGGAAGTAAGGATGATCAAACAAGTTGAGAAAGGTTGATGATCAAATTGAGGAAAGGAAAACTGAAGACAAATTGGTGGTGGAGGAAGAAAGGTTTACGAATGGTGCAGAGGATGAGCCTACAAGAACGGTGAAATTAGTGTTCGGGGAAGACATAAGATGGGCTCAGATTCCTCTCAACTGCGATGTTTTGCAACTGAGAGAGGTCATTGTTGATCGCTTTCCTAGCTCGAAGGCTGTTCTTGTGAAGTATAGGGATCAAGAAGGCGATTTGGTTACCATCACTTCGACAGAAGAACTGAGGTGGCTGAAGCTTCTACCGAACATGGCTCTGTGAAGTTGTATATAGTCGAGTTAATCCTGACCAAGATCCATTATTTGAAAGGATTAGGAAAGATGAATCATAGACATTCTTGACATGAAAAATGTTACTGAAATCCGGACTGAGTCGGCTTGTATAAGTGATTGGATCATACAGTTTGCTCAGTTATTCAAGAACCATGTTGGATTTGATTTTGATGCTTATCTTGGGTCTCCACAGGTCGGGATGAAGCTTTATTCAGATGCCATGGAAGAGACGGTTACTGCGCAGAAGCTCAAGACCTTTTCTCCAGTGCTGCAGGGGAAATTCCAGGAGATGGCAGCCTTAGCATTGTTCAATTGGGGTAATGTCCACATGTCCAGAGCAAGAAAAGAGTATATTTGACAGAAAATGCTTCGAAAGAGCCTGTGCTGACACGAGTCAAGTCTGCTTACGAATGGGCACGAGCGAGTACGTGAATGCAGGAAAAAGATACGAAGAGGCCCTAAAAATTAAACCAAATTTCTATGAAGCCATTCTAGCTTTGGGCAGCAAGAGTTTGAGCAGGCTAAACTCTCTTGGTATTATGCCATCGGAACCAATGCTGATTGGAGTCTTGGCCTTTATTGGAAGTTCTTAAGCTTTACAACAGGGCCGAGGAAAATATGGAAAAGGGAATGCAAAAGTGGGAGGAAGAACAGCAAGTCAATGAACCATCCTAGGCCTAACAAAACCGAGATTCAGTTGCAGAATATGAAACTCAACAGCGTGTTCAAAACATGTCAGCAGACGAAGCTGCAGAACAGGCTTCAAAGACACGGGCTCAGATACACATATTATGGGGCACAATGCTGTATGAAAGATCAATGATGGAATTCAAACTAGGACTTCCTGTGTGGAATGAATGCCTCGAGGTTGCTGTAGAGAAAATTCGAACTTGCTGGAGCAGCTCAAACTGATATTGCTGTTATGATAAAGAATCATTGTTCCAATGGAACAGCGTCAGAAGGTGATATATAGACACTATTTCTGTATATGTTGCATATTTTTAACAATACTAATGTCGAGGTGTGTTGCTATAACTCTGACCGATAACGCTCTTGCAGGGGATTCAATATTGACGAAATAGTACAGGCATGGAACAAATGTATGAAGCAAAAAAGTGGCCAAGCATCATTCCCTCGTTCCGGTTAGAATCCACTGCTCAGGCGTGAGTTTCAAAAATTTATTACGCCTTTGAAATGCATAGCTGCTCCAGCTGATGCATCTGAGAACTGGCACTCATCGAGCGTTTGGTTGGAAGAGTTGGCATTTTTTGCATATTTGGTAAGTAAGAGTTTACTAATACCTGAGCCTTACTAGAGAGTGACTCACAATTTTTTTTTATAGTTTAGGCCTTCTATTGCATTGTCAGGTTTGGAGATTCATCTTTTCTCCATTGATTTCCCATCCCTTTAACTCAATAACCGGATACAAGTGAAACTCGATACTTAGTCAAACTGAAGCAGTGAAGCTATAGTGTTGAAATCCCAGAAGTAGAAAGAAATAATCTTGTTAAAATATTGTGTAGGAGTTTTAGGAAGAATAAGTGGACAAGATCAAAAGGATTCAAAATTTGTATTGAATTTTTTAAGAGACTAATTAGTTGTTCATTTTCATGAATTTTTCCCAGGATAAATATGATATCCAACCATTGCATGATTTGAAACTTCAGTTAGTTCCCAGAGTTCATTTGAAAGTTTCTTCGTTGGAGTTGAAAGAGATTTTTTAGTTCGTTATACTTAATTTCATTCTGCTTCTTTAGTAGTATGTTTTTTAGTTCGTTATCTTATGTTTAAGAGCTACTACTATTAAGGAATAAGAACGAACAAGGCAAAATTGATTACATTTCTTAGTTCCCTGACGTTTTTATAGGCTTTCGTGTAACCATAACAGAAAATCTTGATGCCGATGGTCAAATCATGAGATGACATTATATGTTCTAACCTTTTGCTTCTGTTTCTCCAGACTGCATGAACTAAGATGAGAATCATTGTCCTTTGCAGGCTACATGTTGTTGTATCATTTCTGCTTGGTATTTCTTTCTCCCTGTTGGGACACGAACGTTCATCGCACTGAGCAAGTAAAACAATCTGTTATAACATCTGCAGAAAATCGTTTTTTGTCACTTCTGCTCCATGTTATATGCAGCTTGCCTTTGGAGATGCAAGATTGAGTATTTACAACTTTTTTGTAAAGTTATTGTTTTGCATTAGTATTATTTATTTATTTATAATTTTTCCTTTGGATGTTTGATGGTAGTAGTTTTTGTAGAAAAGGAGACATCACAAAGCCTATCTTCTTCTAAGTTTTTCTTCTCCCATCTTCATGGAAACAACACCATTGAAGATGAGACAGAAAAAAAGATTTCATCATTGTCTCTAAATAACCTTCTCGAACCTCTTTAGCCAAATCTGCAAAAACCAAACAAATACACCATCTCTGATTCTGATGAAACAGAATTTCACTCTATAAATAGTGAAAGGAGAATTAGATCACTGTAGTACAAATAATTAAGATTGTTAAAATCCACTACACTGGGATTTTTAAAATAATCTTTCTCTCGTATAGTTGTGATATTTTCTTTTCCCGTATTTATGGTTTGATAGTATATTTCCATGTATATTCAAACACCGAGCAGTGGTAATTGTCTGAAGATATAGAACAAGAAATAACTGTTAAGAGCAACAAGAAATAACTGTCCGGTCACAGGCATATAACAAGAACTCCGGCGGCAAAATGAGCGCCTAGGGGGAAGGGATCTATGTCGCAGCCATTTAGGGTTTAATTGTAATACGCAATAGTTTGAGCAAATAATTCTTCATTAATTGATTTATGGAGTTAACGAATACCCCCCATTTATAATATTAACGACCCTGGGTTTGGGTTGACTTAACTTAGACATCGGGAAAGAACCAACTAACAGAGACAAAATAATAAATCATAATATTCGACATAAAATAACTGGAATAAATAAAAGAACTAACTAACGGAATTCGGCCTACTTGGAGCCATCATATGTTGATGAAATGTGAAGCACACGAACAAGAAAAGCTAAACTAAGTATGATGAGAGGATTGTGAAGAAGAGATGTTGCAGAGGAATGTTAACTTCTTATTTAACGTATTGAGAGAAGAGAATGAAGTTACAACTGCTTGAACTATCAACAATAGAGCTACTACTTATACTCTACTAAAAACACAAGTGCATGAGAGCTACACTCATGCGGGTTTCAAAGATCCAGTAACTAACTCTCTAACGACCTTCTTTGCCAGCATGATTGAGCTTAAATCTTGATTCCATACGCTGCAGCTCCAGCTTACTCCCATGCAGCCTCACGTGCTGTGCATGACCACCATCTTTAACATATGTGATCATCCAGAATCGGGATCTTCGATAACTCACCATGATCTTGGTTGGAGCCATGTACTGTTTTTCTCGGGGTGGAGGTGCTGCGTTTAGAAAGAGGTATATTCTTTCGCAGAAAACATATAATCCCTCCATCACATGGAAATAAGCTGAATTTCTTTTTGCCCCTCCTATAGAAATAGTCCATATCTATTTATGAAACCTTCTCTCCTTCCGCTCCACCATCCATTATACTATTTCAACTATTTTTTTCCTCTCTTACTTTATCAATTATGTATTAAAACCCGTGCCAACTCTGGGGTGGCTTATTTATGTGGGACGGATGAGGTATGTTTGATCTTTTAGTAGATCCTGTCTTCTTGAGCGTAAGTGTCTTGATATACCAGTTATGCTAAATTCTGAGTTGTAAGTGTGAAAAACCAATGCTTAGTGGAAAAATTGATCTATCTCTCTCGCACTAGGCTAGATATAACATATATTGTCAGAGTGGTGAGTCAATTTATGCATCGACCTTGAGAAGATCATATGGATGTTGCACTAAGGATAGGCAGATACTTGGAAGGTACATTGAGATATGGTGTACCAATTTAAAAGAAAAATATAGGAAATCCACACTAGATATTTCACTTTTTGGAAGGAAATTTGCTTATTTAGAGGAGTAAGAAACAAAAGGTAGAATTTCTGATGATGACCGCCTAGGATCGTCCATGCTATGGCGGAATTTCTTGAGTGAAAAGTGGCTTTATAGAGATTTTGTGATTACGATGACTATTTACAGGAAGAAATTGGTTTTCATCACAGATAAGTAAATTGTACTGTGACAATAAACTAGCAATCGACATTTAAGAAAATCCAGTCCAATATGAAAAACTAGTCATGTGGAGATCAATCATCATTTCATATAGAGAAGATTGGGAAATAAATTGTCCAATAAATTACAAGGTGTTCAATGAAGTTTCTGGCAAATTGTTCGAACATCAGGGGAGTGTCAAGGAAACAAGATCATCGGGAATAGCATTGCTCAACATAAGAGGAGTGCCAAACAAGGAAACAATATCATAAGTGTACGGAAGGAGCAAAGTCATAATTGAGAATGGACTTGTATTCCTTGGATAGAGAATAGTAACACTGTTGAATAGAGATTTTAAGCTATTATGCATACATATTAGATCACTCTTCGTTTACAAGTATAATTCTCTTAATTATTTATAAGTAGTCATAGTCTGCGGTGTGTATAATACTTTTTCTTTTTCTTTTTCTTTTTTGGATGGGAACTCAAGATGACTTGTAGGATTTCTTATACAACAAGATTTCGTCCCTAGATCACCCACTGCATTAGCATATGATTATGATCAAGTTTGTGATTTTCTGTAATTAAGGATTTAATAATAATTTCGTAGTTAGTAAGATCTGAATGTAATTACCAGAGAGTAGTGGCATTTTGTGATAAACAGACGATCATAATCCCCTTAGCCTAATAATGATTCATAATAAATTCACCACTTAAAACATATAGTACAATACTGCATTTGGTCCTATTGATGGTTGTTCGGATATTATATACGGGATAAAATATGCATTGTGTTTGTTTCACAAGATTAAATCATAAAATCAAATCTTAGATGGATAATCATGTGATAATTAGTCATAATCATCCTTCTCCAACTAAAATAATCTCTCAACTCAATTTTAGACCACATTTCATGATTATTTTGACTAATAAACCGAACAGTCACTTCGTGTTATGAAATTGTGTCATCTGACCCACAAAAACACTTGAACTTTTTTTAGGTTATGATGGTTGTGTGATTGGAAGAAGATATGATGAAATAAGAGGATGTTCAAACTCATATACATATATATGTAAACTCGAAACACATTACATGGGAATTCGAGGTTACACATGCACATCAAGTCAAAGATCCAAGACTTGTAATGATATATAAATAAATATGTACAAACTCACAAGCAAACTCAATACACATGAATTAGTAACAGGGAGATGCATAATAAACAAACTAGGAGAAGAGGATCACCAAAAGAGCATGGCTTGCAACTGCTGCTTCCGTTCCATATCTTATCAGCTTTGTGGATTGCCCTTCTCGCGATGTCGCCAAGACCCTCTCCGCGGTCTTTGCAGCCTCTTCGCCGGCTTGTTCAGCAAAGACGCCACCGATGAGGGGCGGATCTTCCACGGTCTTTGTAGCCGTTTCGCCACCTTGTTCGATGGCAACGCCACCGACTAGGGCGGACATATTGCTGCCGCCGCTGCCATCACCACAAGCACCACTACCACTATCCCCTTCTCCATTTCTATGCTACTGATCAATTTGATTGATAACTCTCTTTCTTTTTTCCTTTTTCACCTTTCCATAGTGGACTGCTTGCTTTAGTGCTTTTATAGTAAACCTGAAATTACAAGAACATCATCCAACCACACGATGATCGGCCTAATTTAAATGGGGCTATCTGTTTTGTGGGATGAATTATTAAGAAAAGTAACCACAAAGTAAAGTGCTGAAGTGCTTTGTTGAACAAGCATTGTTGAGTAGCACAAAACCCAAATATCTAGTAGTGACACAGTTAACATTAAGAAATGGAGAGCATTCATAGTACTCCTTCCGTCTCTATAGTAGAGGTGTTTTTTATTGGCGCTAAATTTAAGAAAGATTGTTTTAGTGAGTTAAGTAATAGGAGAATAAATTAGAAAAGAAAAGGGAAAAGAAATGAAGAAAGAATAAAGTAAAAGAAGAAATTTTGCCAAAAAATAAATGACTCGAGGACAACCCAAAAGGGTGGCTGCATTGAGAAGAATGAATGTGACCCTGAGGTGTATTAGAGGTCTTGTTCACATCAATTACTACATGGCCGTTTTGGTTTGGTTGATGAGTATGGTTCACACCATTCGTATGGTTTGCATCCCGTGTCATATTTATCATCCCGATTCCTTCAGATTCCCTTGGTTCTTCAACATGCTCTATGTCTTCGTTATAACCATTTATCAGGAAATCTGAGCAGTTCTTCTTGCAGCCATGATCAAATGGATTACGAAATCGACCATCTGGACCTCTTAGGTAACTGTACCTCAGCATGTTTGCCATTTCATTTGTCGTTATATTGCGAGCAATCTGTAGCACAATACAATACATAAATAAACTCAACAGAAAAAATAGAAATAGTTATAGTGGGATTTATGACTGTAAAGATCTGCAAGGACCAATGGCAGAATATATATTTCACCTAATAAACCAAGAGCACTAAGAGAGAGTAACTTTGAATTTTGG
>NW_025952234.1:0-38163 GCF_023119035.1 Salvia hispanica | reverse complement strand
ATATTCTTAAAGCATGATTAATTCAAGTTATGAGCATGATACATGTGATAATTACGCTAATAGATTTTGTCTAAATAATCTGCTAAATAGATCCGATTATTATGTGATTTATTTACATGCTCTTCCGCTGCGTGCACCAACATCGACAACTAGAGCTTAGTGCATACCTGTAGCCTTGCCCTTTTTAGGACAGTCTGGCTTCCAATGACCTCTTCTCTCCACACCTGAAACACTTTCCTGTTTGCTTCTTTCCCGACCTCCTCTTTCTCTTTCCCTTAGCTTCCTTAGGTGCGACCTGGTTCGTCACTTTCTTCTTTCATGCGCCAGGCCTAGGGCCAGAGGAACGATGTGACGAACTAACCATCGCAGCCTTAGCTTGGTTCATGAGATCCTCTGCCGACTGAAGTTCAGTCAACAACTCAGCCAAGGTGTAATTTCTCTTGTTCATCTCAAAATTGAGCTTGAACTGCTGAAAGCTAGGGGGCAGACTCTGAAGGATGATAGTAACTTGGGACTCGGCATCAATGACACCTCCCAAAACCTCAATTTGATTGAGGTGGCTCATCATCTCGAGGACATGGTCCCGCACAGACGAGCCTTCCTTCATAGTCTTGCACATGATACTCCGAAAGGCCTGAGACTTAGCCGTTTGATTCTGAGTACCAAAGAGATTTGTGAGATTTTGCATAATATCGGCGGCAGTAGCCATGGCGGCATGCTGATGTCTAAGCACCGTTGACATGGAGGCCAACATATAACACTTAGCCATCTCATTCGCCTTATGCCACCGTCTATGCGCATCTCTCACTGCCTGCGCGGCGTTAGCCGCCAGCACTGGGGTCGTGGAGTAGTGAGCACAAACTTGTACTCATCAGCCGTGAGAACGATGTCCAAATTTTGTTTCCATTCTATGTAATTTTGGCCCTTGAGTTTGTTTTCTTTAAGAATTGTAGAAAGAGGATTGAGTGACATGTTGACGATTTAGTTTGCACTGCAAAACAGAATATTTACTATTTGTCATAAACTTATGTGATGAAATTGAGGAGATTAACCATAAAACTTTTCAAATTCTCACAACTGTAAAATTAAAATTTTGTACCCTCAAGCAGAGGTCAATACGCATTATAATTTTAACATTTTTACTGGTCACAACACCGACGAATAGTCCAGAGACCGCAGCACGGCATGGTCGCCAAATGTTGCCTAAGCACGACCATCAGATTTAGCATTACAGAATCTTGTTTCTACAACACACTCCCATAACAATGCTCATGCATTGATAACAAGACCAAGCCATTGATGCACTATTTATTAGCACTAAAAATATCTGCAAGTTTACAGGGTAGATCTAGTATAGCTAAAGGTCAGTACCGGGATATCGAACACAGGGAATAAGATTGCAACTGTCTATCATATACTAAGCGTCATATACTATCTAGAGACACACATTATTTTTGGTTTTTGGTTTTATAAACTAGACATAAATATAAATAAATAAAATAAAATAAAATAATACAAAACAGGCTAAAGAATGTAGAGTTTTAGGATCCAACTAATATAACCTAGTGATGATTAATCTCATAGAACTTTTACCTTTATGTGTCTCCAGGATTATTAGGAAAGTCGCGATTATCAGATAAGCCCCCTCTCGAGTGTACCTATCCAGTAGATTAGACTCTAACTATCAAAGTCTCCTTCTAATAGATTAGATTCTAACTCCTTAAGTTCCTAAGACTCAAGCCCTCACAAAGGGTCCCCTCTCTCGAGTGTAGATAAACATATGTGTTGTACTCGTTCCTTTTACCACGTAAAACTAGTTATCTCTCGATTAATCTAGTTAAACGGACATAGTTCTAAAGTTGGCCAGACAAAAGAACAATAAAAGCACAAGAACAAGCAAAACAATCACAAGAGCTAGGAAAAAGTTCAATTCAATAAATCAAAACATGTTCATAATAGTCTTCACCAAAAAAATCTACAAAAGATATTTAACTACTCATAGACAAGTAGTAAAAACAATAAAAGTACGAGACATGAAAGAAATTGATAAAACCCAAGGTTGAATCTTCAATCTTCAGTCTTCTCTTGCCTGGATCTGCAGAGCTCCGCTCCAATGGAAGATGGATGAATTATGTGTGGAATATGGAATGGAAGAATGTGTAGAGGGGGAAAGGATTGGAGGCTCTGAGATAGAGATTGTGAATTAGGTTTGGGTATTTATAGGCTAGAAAAAGGGTTTAGGAATGGTAAAAATTATCCTCCAAGAAATATAAAAGATATTATTTTCGAATTCTTCAATTAATAGGAGAGATTTGAGCAATAATTTATTCCTTCCTTGAATTTCCGCCTAATTTCCGTCAGCTTTGACTGCACTGCGCAATGTTCGTAGAATAGTCATAACTTTCTCCACAGAACTCCGATTGAGACGTGCAAGATGTCCACGCGAAGCTCTTTCGAAGACGAAGAGAATGATATGAATTAAGCACTGATTGGACTTCAAACTCGCTGGCAGAATGGGCTCGAACAGAGGCTGCTGCACCTTGGTCTTTTTGCACCTTTTTTCTATTTTTTTCTATCATTTATCAACAAACACATTAAAAATACCAAATGTATAACATATGCAATTTAAGAACATAATTTGCATGATTTACATTTAAAACGAGTCAAATCTAGCCCTTAAAAACATGCAAAATCCGTGTTTGTCAACTCTCGTAAATTCTGTTTGAACTTCTGAAACTTGTAATTTCTTAGGATTATTGTCCCCACAACATGGGTGGCGATAATATTGGAAACTACTTTCTAGTCCATACTATTTACAATTGAGAAGTCCACCTATATGAACTCGCTATTTCTTAGGATTATTGTCCCCACAACATGGGTGGCGATAATATTAGAAATTAGCTTCATAAGTTGTGGACCAATCGATGGAGACCATATACAAACTTAGTTCGTAATTATCGCTTAGATATTTAAGTTATGGTTTTTCATTAATTATCCTTAGCCTTAGTGCAGATTAAAGGCTTAATTAAATTCTGTTGGTATTTAATTTACTGGATAATTAAATCTTTTATAATCTTTTAATCATCTTATTAAAGGATAGTATATTAATTACTAAAGTTTAATCCATATTCATGTCTTTTATAAGATTTATCTAAAATAATTAATTATTTATATCTTTGACTGACATGAATAAATAAACTTAAATTAATACCTTATTAAGATTGGGAAGAGAATAATATATTTTATTATTTAATGAAATCCTACATATCTATCCTTATTAGGATTCTAGATATATAATATAATTGGGAAACTATTAAATTGTTCTTGTCCACATCATCTAGGAATGAAATAAATATATTTATTTCCATAGATATAGTCAATAATCTAAATATTCCTAAAATCTAGGGAAATCTTCCCAAAATATTTTATTTCCATTAAATAATAATATTTTAATGATATCTTTTAATTAAGGAATCAAATAATCATTAAAATAATATTTCATCGTTATCCGTCCCCGGGGTGGCAGCCTCTCGTGTTCACGTCGCGCGTGATCGCCTCGATTCTCCACTCTTCCCCCGATTTCTTAGGCATTTGGGCCGGGGGGGCCCCCGGCGCCGCAGGTCCACCCCGCGTTGCCGTCATCCCCCCATGCCGACAAACCAATTGGATGATTTGCGCCAAATATTTGACTTTGTTTGATAGTTCTTGAGTTATTATGCTAAAAATATCAATAAAAACAAGAATATGCTTGAAAAAAAAAACGTAAAAACATGAATTTTCAAATTTAAATCCAATAACGACCCATATTTAGGGTTGGGGGAAATACTTCAATTATAATAATTTTATCTATTTAGGGTTATTTAGACAAATTCTATTGGGAATTTTCCATTTTCATGCTCATAACTCAAATAAAACATGTTTTAAATTAATTGAAACCTAAAACATGCTTTCACGGTTGCCATTATCCTTTAAGATTTAAAGAATCGAAGATGGTAGCCCTTCCCCCCTGAAGATCTTTAGTACAAAACCACGGATCTTCATCGGTTCCCGGCAAAAAACCCATATCAGGGGGGGGATGGTCTCACCGGTGTACTAGGACTTAAATAAAAAAAGGCGAAAACCCTTTCCCCCGGAGGAGGGAAAATCCCCTTTTCATTAGAAGGGGGGGAAATTTTGAAGAAAAAAAGTGTATTTTTTTTTTTATTCTCCTATTTTTAATAAGTCCCCTATTGGGCCCAGGCAGGGGGTTTATGGAAGGCTTTGGATATGGCTCCTCCAATTTGCTTTTTACTAATTTTCCCTTTAAAAAGCTTATAATTGGAATATTAGGGCCCACGAAGAATATTGCCTCCCCATCCCAAAACCCAAATTTGTAGTTAGGGCCATTACTTGATATTTATTTCCCCTTAAGATAAAACATCCATTAATTAATTATTTGCTAGGGCAAATTTAATTAATATCTTATTTTTTAAAGAGAGCTAAAAAGAAAATTTATTTATTATTCATAAGTAATTAAAACCCCAACACGGGGTTAATAATAAAACCTTATTTAACTTCTCTTGGGATGTTTCAAACGGGCTCACCCCGGCATTAAAATAAAAAACCGCATTTAGAAAATCACCACCCCAAAATACCGGGGTTATTGGGGTTTGGAAAATCCGCACCATTTGGGGAATCAAAAGTGCATAATCAAACCCAAAGCTCAATGCTAAAAGTACATTGATTAAGAAAAGATAATTTTCAAGACCTCGCTTTTACAAAAGAAAAAAGACCGTCTGGTTTTTGATCCTTTGTTTCTTTACCCCCAACGTCTCTTTTTGGAAGGCTTAGAAATAATCGGACCAGCAACCTTTACGATGGTAGTCTTAAGCCTATCTAGGTTGTGAAATTTTTCTTTTTCTTTTTTTAGAAGCCGTGTTACCTTAAAGTGACACGCCAACGGTCTACTAAAACAAAGACTTAGACTTTGTTAAGTTCTTATACATTTAAACATGTAATAAACATCCATTAAATGTCAAACATAACAACATTATGACAAAAATAATCTTGTTTATTCCTTTGGAAAATAAAATAAGAGTTTTAACGATATTGATCACTCGAAGGTGTTTTTAGTATACAAAACTCTAACAACTTGGGAAGTGGAAAAATATTTTTATTTTATCAATTCGTTTTTTTTATATTTTTTGAAACTAAAAAAATGAAAAATAGCCAACGGCGTCCCCGTTGGCGAATCCTACGACAACGTCCCCACTCTTGACCGGACGTTCTCTTAGCTAAACAGGGTCATGCCGTTGGCAAGAGCACATCGAAGAGCCCCGTGCGGATGCCCTATACTTGTGCACGTTTTTTTCCCGGCTTAATTAGTATGTGTGGTATTATGTAAGACATATAGACATGTTTACGGTTTTTCGACTATCTTAGCCGATTTTACAATAAGTGAATCTTCTTGCAAAAAACTTTGATAGAATGAATATGATAAAATGGTTGAAAGAATTGAGAAGGGAGAAATAAGATGGTAATTAAAGGTCTAAATCAAGAACTTCCGGGATAGACGGTGTGACACTCGATGGGGATCTCATTATACAACTATACTTCGTCTTGCATCTATGTGGCCCTAGTAATCAAAGTACTTGAAATTTTATTCGATGATGGAGATGATCCTAATAATAGGACATGTAAATGTTTACTTCAAAATATGGAACAATATGATTTTGTGTTTATCATAATGTTGATGAAACATTTATTAGGTATGATTGATGCATTATCTTGTGAGTCCCAAAATTGAAATCAAAATATTTTGAATGCAATAAATCGATTGGGAATGTGAAAGAAGACTTGCAATCAATCCGAAAATTTGTATGGGATGATTTCTTGCAAGAAGTTGGAGCTTTTTGTCGGGCAAATGAAATCGATGTGATTAACATAAATGACATTGTCCCAAGATTATTAAAATGAAGAAAGATGGAAAAATGTTAAAACTATCATTATTATTGCGTTAAAATTTTTTTGCCATGTTTTTTTGATGTTTTAAATTCTTATTTATTTAAACTTTTACAATACTAGTAACAAAATTAATTTTTTTTGTTTATAATTAGATTATTGACTCAATTATTCAAGAAATGAGGAAGCATTTTTCGAGTCTAGCATAGACTTGCTCGAATGTATGGCATGTTTTGATCTAAGAAATCGTTTCTCTAATTTCGATGTTGATAAACTTTTTTTATCTTGCCCTTTTCTTTATCCATAATACTTTTCATCCATGGAGCTCAATTTTTTTTTTTAAAAATTTAAACTCCTTTATGAAGGGGGAAATTACAAATAAATCCCTAAGAAGGGGGAAAATTACAACCCCGGGATGTGGGGGCCAAACTCGGCTCCCAAAATTGATTCAAAGGTCCTTCCCCTTTTGGGAACAAAGGCTACGGACATCCATGGAGCTTCAATTTGTTAATTTCTACATCTTCACACTTTTGTGAGTGATGAAAGAAGGAATGCATGTTTCTAATAAGATGGTTGAAATGATGAAAAGATAAGATTTTCTCTTTGGGTTACACCTATTGATCAAATTGGTCTTATTTTAGGTTTTGTGGGGACAATTTAAAATAAAAGAGTGTTTTCTCCATGAAATATGTCAAGGGGGGAGCTACGAAATAAGATGGGAGATGAATGGTTGAATAAGGGTTTTGATGGTATTGGAGAAAATTTTTTTTAATTGTTCCCAATGAAATAATTTTGAGTCGTTATCTATTCATGGATACTTGTAGAGGCCAAATATCACCCTTTAAGATATTGGTATTTATATTTTATGTTTTTTTATTAAAAAAAGTTATTTAAATATTATATTTATTGTCTTATTGACTTATTCAATGCCTATAAATTTAAATAAGCAACAAGGAGTAATTTTTAAAACATAGATTCAAGTTAGTGACTACGGGCCACAAGTCGTATAAGTAAAGTCAATAACAGTTTAGTATGTGTGAGTTGGGCCCAAAAAATAAAAATAAATGGTAAAGGGCAAAGAAGCGATTGAGTCTACATAAAAATTAGCCCTTTAAAAATTTTAAAATTTTTTTGCAAAAAAAAACAAAAAAAAAATCTAAGATATTGATACGTGTCTGCGGCATATTTGTTTGTGTCCATTTATGAAAGGAAAATTTTTTGATGAATAATCAAACTAATTACACACATAACCAAAATCAACCGTATGTAAGTGGATATACGCTTTTTTTTCTGGCTGTCTAAATTACATTAACAAATGAAATAGTTTTTCTGTCAATTACCAGCAACATAAGGTGTTATCATTATTATCAGAGATCTTCATTCAATTATCTAGAAAAAAATTGTGTCCTAAACCCGACATAGTTATCCACTTATCCTTTAATTTTAAAATTCTATTCTTTTCTGGACTCTACTCATCTAGGAGCCATTTAATTGCCACCACAAGATTTACTTTTAAAATTATGTGACTATCACTTCGAAATATCACAGCCAGAAAAGATTTTTTTATTTAAATATAAGGGGGCTTAAAAGGGTTTTGGGGTTTAAATTTGGGAAAGAAACCGGGGGCCGGGTTAATTAAATTGGAAACGAAGCTTTGGGAAACCCCCGGTTAATTGAGGTCGGAAAGGGAAAACAGTTCCCTTCCCTTTTTAAAAGGGTTCGGGTTGGTTGGGAACCCTTCCCCAGGGGCAGGGTTATAATTCAATTTAATTTTTATAATTTAATATACTAATAAATCTAATTTAATTAATTTTTTGAATTAAATAAAATTATTTGAAACATTAGGTGATTTTTTTAATTTAAACAATGTTTGATGCAAACTCTTTTTAAAAGTATTTAAAATGTTTAAACGGTAATTTTTAATTCAAATTTTTTTTCTCCAAACAATTTTTTATAAACTAACTACCATGGTAGAACATTATAAGTTTATTTTTAATTTCCAAAAGAACTTATACAAATACAATATCATTTTATATGATAGAAATTTAACTTTATAACAAATTTATGTAACAATTTATTTAATATACGATTTTAATCTCTTTGTGAATAATTTATTAACTTCGTTACAAACCAAAAGGTCATAACAAGATCAATTAGTGTTGGATATTCCAATGAATATTTGTTTACCCAAACAAGAAAAATGAAATTCAATTTTTAAAACTCATTTTTAAAAACTGCAAAAGTTTAGAACTCTTATTTTTGCTTTAAAAAATTTGCTAACATAAACTAGTCGAATTACTATTATTGTATGTTGGTTTGTTTTTTTTTTGTATTTATTTTAATTTTTAGATATTATTTGTTATATTTCTTGATGTTAGATTATTATTTTTTTAGTATTGACTATTTAAAATTATAAATAAATTGGATTAAATTACCATCTGGTTTAAACGAAATCGACCGGTTCTTAACCGCGGTTCCAAACCCGAATGGATCGTTCCGTTTCCCGATTCTAGGATTTATGAAAATTTAAAACCATTAACCGATCAAACCCCAGTTAGAACCAACGCTTAATAAAAGGCCTAACTACTTTTCATGACTGATTTCTTTTTAAATGGAATTTTATATAAATATTAAAACGTGGTATTAAGTAATTGTTTATCCATAAAAAATTGAACCGTTGAGCAAAATAAAATTCGAACCTAAACAGTATATGTTACTAGCTTTCTACATACTTCTAGAGGAAGAAAAGCACCCATCCATGAGAACAATAATCCCCTTCTTTACTGATTTTTTTCCCAAAATCAAAAAATTCTCAAATTTAAGGATCAAACAATAATTAGCATACATAAACATGAGAGGCACCTGGCTCTGCAGAAATTTATGGTAATAATATGCAAATGTAGTTTCTCGCCATTTTAGTAGTAAGTATACAAGCAAATAATGCCACACTCATTTAGTAAAAAAAAACTACCCTTTTTCTGTACAAATTGTAAAAATTAGGAGTTGCATTTGAACCTGCTGTAAAATCTTCCTACACCTTCTTCCTGATCAACCCAAAAAAAACTAATTTTTTGCGCCCGAAAACATACAAAGATATTCTCATGCCCTGGGGTTTCGGGCCCCCATGTTCAGTTTCCCAGGTTCCGGGCAAGGACAAAACAAATTGTATTCTTTTTGTATAACTATCGATGATGATGATGAGGCCGATGGCTCCCTGTTGGAGTTGGAGGAATTGTTGAGAGGGAAACAGGTCTCTTCATGCTCCAAAAAAAGTTAGCATCTAGAGGCGAAGTAGGAGTTATGGGGCTCAGCCCCAAGCTTGTGGTAGGTCTCCTGGGCCCCAAATAGCCCTTTCCTCACTGTCCATAGGAAGTTGGCATTACTGAAGGATTCTCCATCCGGTGGTGTTACTTGTACTGCCCGCCGAAGCTTTCCCCGGACCTGTTCAACATGACGTGAGAACTAGCAACAACAAAATGCCGAGAGATTAGGTTTATGAGGTGATAACTTTGGATGAGAGATTAGTTTGGGAAAACCCCGGTATCTAAAGGATGAGTACATGATTAAACAAGGCTTGAAATAATTGAGACAGTTATAGAAACAGATTGAGACAGTCAATGTGTGGATATCATGAGAAATAAACAGAAGCAAAAGATCACCTCTGATATGCGTGCCACAAGATGCAGAAATCGTGCATATTGCATAAAGAGGCATTATTAGGGTTTTAAAAAATTTAAACTGGTACAAGAGGTCTGCCCTGAGAAAAATCATAGCTTGCTCATTCCACACCCCGGGGGAAACAAAATGTTTCATGGTGTCATGATCCATCCACGCTTTTCCCCTCTTCTTAGCCTCTTCAACCATCGAGTCCCCAAAAAACATCTCTGCCATGCTCCCAAACTCATCAGTTGGATAAATGCTGGACTCCCCCCAAACCCCCCCGGTCTTCTCCTCCTCCATAACAACGCGAGCAATCACTTGATTCTGCTGCCCTTGCCTATGTGGGAGGCTCCACCAGCAACGGGGGCCCCCCCTATCGCGGTGTTGTGGGAAGCAATGTACACTGAAAATTTGCCAAGAGCACCATAGAGCATCAAAGCCGGGGTTTCCCCGGAACACCTGCTGGAACACCACACAAATGAGAAATGCAACTCCTTCTGCACCTTAGCGTGATCCATCTAAATCCTCATCACACATAGCTTCCCTCATGTGCAAGGCACAGCTTTGCAGCTCAACGATGATGAACACCATCGAGGCAAAGGCCGCTTCACGGGAGCAAGACCCAAACCCGCCTCTGCCTCCTGCCACCAGTAAAGCCTCCTCCAGCTGCAGCTTCTTTTTGATCATCCTAAGAGAGAGGGGAATGTCCAAACTATTTGCCTTCTGTTCAACCATTGCCCAAGCACCCGTCCCCTATCCGGCCACTCTGGGAACCCCGGGTCTGATCCCAGCATCATTGGCTCCAAGAAATCAAAATGTGATTCCAAGAACGAGTCTTGATCCCTCCCACCAGCCTACTGGTGTTGTTAACGCTATTGTTTAAAATTGCACAGTGCTGCTTCTTCCGCCTACACCCTCGTCATCTCTAGGGCTATTCGACATCTTGGCCGATGCATAAACGTGAAACGAGGGCTTATCATTAAGATTCAAGCTGCAGGAGCGCCTAATGCTGTCACCCCCCGAAATCTTGCTGAAAGACCTGATTTCAAGAGGGTTTTAGAGGCGAAAACGAGGGGTAAAGGCATCGAACAGAGGTTCGAAAACGGGAGGAGGAAGCAGGTTTGAGTAACATAATTTTTGCTAGTCCCACAAGGAACAAAGGTGAGAAGAGTTAACAAAGCAGATTGCAAAAGTAAGGCAAAAGGTGACCAAAGACAAGAATTGGGGCCAACAATTGGAGGAAGAGAAACAGTCAAAATCAGACAACATAAAGCCCGTGAAAATAGGGGCTTTTCGATCCCATGGAGGATATGAAAACAAGCAAAAAAGAGAGATCTTGAATTCACAACCTGTGACATAGATATGCAAACAAAACTAATTAATTAATTAATTAATTTGGTATTAATCAAGCTATAAAATATCAAGAATCAAGATGCATAAAGATCCTTCCTGTTTAAAATTTCTACACCACAATCGCAATGCAATGAAACCAATGCCCAATAAAGCAATTGGCTTAATAAGAATGAATTCACAAACCTCAAACTTTACAAACTACAACTTCGTTATATATGAATGAATTCAAATTATATACAACTAAAAGAGAAGGGATTAAAAAAGATTGATTTTGCGAAAAGGGAACTCACGGGATTCGGATAAACTGCGCTGAAGCGTGGAAATTTGAGTAGAAAAGAGTAGGATGAAAAAGCTTATCGTGGAGATATATAAAAAGAAATTGGGGGAATATGAGAAATAGAGGAAAAGGGAGATGAAAAGGGAAGAATTGGATGAGGGATACAAGGATAGGAAGATAGGAGAAGACGATATTTAGTAAGCACCAAAAAATCTAGAGTTGCGCTTTTATGATTAGTAGTGGGGCAGCTTCATAAATGGCGGTTTGCAACTGGAATGTCGGTTAAATTTTAATTTTTTGCTTTCCTCTTGATTTTTATTGAGATAAATATCGTTAATCGATTTGCATTTGCAGTAGGCCGAGCACGGCGTGCTCGAGGTGTCTAAGGGGACTATACACGTTTACAGTACACCTGTCGACTAGAAAAATATAATTATATTACTTAATCTTTTTTTTCTATGTCTAACTATTAGATTTAATTATATTACTTAATTTGTCCCAATGCTAAAAGTCACTTTGACTTTTTTTTACTCTTTATATTATTTTTTCTCTTACTTTATCATTTCTATTTTAACTATTTATTTAAAAGTAGCTAACTCCTAATGACTTGATTGACGAAGTATTAATTTGAATTATATATATTTATTTTCAAATTGTCATTATCTATTTTATGAATGTATCCATTCCACTAACTCATTAACTCACATTTTATTATAAAACTATTATATAAAAGTAGACCCACTCCTATTAACTTATTCAACTCACTTTCCATTACATTTCTTAAAATCTACGTCTGATCAAAGTGACAAATTTAAGGAACGGAGTGAGAGTATATTTGAAATTCCAAGGGGTGTAAATGGATCTAAACATAATTTCTCTGACAAAAATAATGAAACCTTCAAAAATCTTAAGGCTATAGGCAAAAGAGAGTAATGAGGTTCGTCTGGAATGTTAATACTCCTCCTCCTCCATTAAGAGTCCTATTTCACTGCTTTACCATAAATCGGTAAGAGGCCTCACATTCCACCAATTATCGCACTTACATTCAAAAGATAAAACTACTACATATAAAAGCATCTTCAAGAGGAGAGGCAATAGAGAGAAAAGTCATATAACTATCATATTTATCTTTTTTTTCAGAATAGATGATATACCTTTTTCATTTACATTTCCTTCTTGGAGATGTTCAGTTATTTAACTCACTTTTCTTTATATTTCTTAAAACTCACGCCTAAACCAACAAAGGGCTCCTAAGATTCAGGTGGAGCTGAGATATTTAACTACCATAACTGCAAAACATGCATGAAGGCGGATATTACGTAAGAACACGTAACAAATATCAAAATAAACTAAACAAGATCACAAATTATTATTCCCATAGTTATCTAACCTTCCAAATGAAGGATTTCTTAGGAACACAAATTCGATAAATTTCCAAAAATAATTTAGATTAGATAGTATCAATTTAATCAATGTCGAAAAAGAAAATAGGCAGGCAGAGCATATGCTGGCACCACCCGCAATAGTAGTTAACCTGCTGTAATAGAATTTGAATTTAATACATACCTATATCTATAAATAGCATAACTTTCGAGTTTCGACCATATTTTCCTAAACTCCCTCTCTTTTTTTCCGCAAAGTTACAAGAGTGATTGCAATGCAAATGCAAATGCAAGCTCAGAGGCAGTCTCCGCTGCTGTGGAGGGTATCTACGGCGTCAGCCGCTGCCGTTTCTCGAAGAATCACGTTCCGCCTCCGTACATTCCAATGCTCTTCTTTCAGATTCTACAAGATTAAGCGCTGTTTGCTTATTAATTTTTTAATTTTTGTGAATTGTAGAGGTGGATGAGAAGAGATTTATTGAAGCATCTAAAACCGGAAACATAATTCCGCTGTACAAATGCATATTCTCGGATCATTTGACGCCGGTTATGGCTTACCGGTGCTTGGTGCATGAAGACGATAAAGAGACTCCCAGCTTCCTATATGAATCTGTAGAGCCCGGTTTTCGTGCATCAAGTGTCGTAAGAAGCAGAGTTATTTTCATGTGATTATTGTTTGCTCCTATATGGATTTATTTATATTATATACATGCCTGTGAGTGAATGACTTGTAGTAGTTACGATTGGAGTAAGCGCTATTACCATTTATAGGGTCGTTACAGTGTCGTTGGGCACAACCGGCCGTTGAAGTTCTTGCTAAAGAGAATCAGGTGACTATTCTGGATCATGGCTCTGGTAAGATAGTTGAGAAGTTTGTCGAGGATCCAATGACAATTCCAAGGAAGCATTTCAGAATTCTTGAGACCACAACTAGTCGAGGACCTTCCAGACGCATTTTGTGGTGAGGACTGATCTCGTCGAGCCATTGATCTCGTCCTCCATTGTATTTTAAGCTATACTCAATTTTTGATCATCTTCAACAGGTGGATGGGTCGGATTTTTCTCGTACGATACACTCGCTATACAGAGAAGACAAAGCTGCCGTTCTCTGGCGCTCCAGAAGATGACAGAAATCTGCCTGACATTCATCTTGGACTATATGAAGACGTAATCGTTTTTGATCACGTGGACAAGGTACAACGCGTTGATTACATGTTTTTCGCCTCTATTTTCACGTGCTTTGTTTTCTTGTTATTTCTGTATTGGGATCATCAATGGAAAATGTCTGCGATATTCATTCTTCTCAGATAGCGTATATAATCCATTGGGTGCGATTAGATCAATATTCGTCTGCTAAAAAGCCTATGAAGACGGAACAAACGCTTGGAAACCTTGGTTTCAAAACTGCAAGACATTGATCTGTGAGTTTTGTAGTACATTTCATGCTGAGAATGTGAAATATTGTCATTTTGTATGCTAATTAATGTTGATTTGTAGCCCACGGCTAGCTCCGGCTCATGTTGATTTCCGCACTCCTGATTTCGGACTTTCTCGATACAAGAGAAACACGACAAGTGAGGAATACACTGAGGCTGTGTTACAGGCTAAAGAGCATATTTTGGGTGGAGATATCTTTCAAATCGTTTTAAGCCAACGATTTGAAAGAAGGACGTTTGCTGATCCATTCCAAATATACAGAACTCTGAGAGTTGTGAATCCAAGTCCATACATGACTTACTTGCAGGTTGCTTCATCTTTCGGCCTAGTCTTTGATGAGTCAGGACACTATTCTCATTTTTGCTTCATTTCAGGCTCGAGGGTGTGTCCTCGTCGCTTCAAGCCCAGAAATTCTTGTTCGTGTAAATAAGGTATACTTATACTTCTCTAATCAGACCATGTGCTTATTTTAAATGGTTTATTTAAATTGACAAAAAAAGGTTGTTAATCGACCCTTGGCTGGGACATGTAAACGAGGGACGACAGGCAATGAAGATGAAATGTTAAGGACGATGCTGCTGCAGGATGAAAAGCAATGTGCAGAACATATTATGCTGGTTGATCTTGGCAGGAATGATGTTGGAAAGGTTTGTTCCATGTTAATTGTCATAAGAATATGAGCCTTTAGACATAGTAAGTACTTACTAATTAAATATATGGCCTTACTAATTTAAATTGTTTGTATATATATTTTGTGTCTCAGGTTTCAAAACCTGGTTCAGTTAAAGTGGAAAAGCTCATGACTGTTGAACGATTTTCTCATGTGATGCACATAAGCTCTACAGTAAGAACATGCTTTAAATTGGCAATTGTATTTATTTTAAAATTATTTAAGAAACACCATTGTTATGTATTATAGGTAACAGGGGAGTTACTTGATCATATGACGGCTTGGGATGCACTGCGTGCTGCACTTCCTGCCGGAACAGTTAGTGGAGCACCAAAGGTAACGACGAAACTTTAGCTTGATTATGCATCGATTTAACATTAAAGGTATATCTTCAAGGTGAGGGCTATGGAGTTGATTGACGAATTAGAACCAACAAGAAGGGGGCCATACAGCGGTGGCTTCGGAGGGATTTCGCTTTCAAGGCGACATGGACATGGCATTGTCGCTTTGGACGATCGTCTTCCCCACTGGAGTCCGTTACGACACTATGCATCCGTACAAGGGTGGAAACAGGCATCAAGAATGGATAGCGCACATCCAATCAGGTGCCGGAATTGTGGCAGATAGCCAACCAGATGACGAGCAACTTGAGTGTGAACGCAAAGCTGCCGGTCTTGCCAAGGCCATCGATCTGGCAGAGTCAGCATTCATCAACAATGCATCCCTATGACAAGAGACGACCGATGGTTCGCTTTGCCCGGTTACCTCAATAGGGAGTTAATTGCTCTTAACGGAACTATATGTGGTTGTCTGAAATGAAATCTAACTTTGCCTAGTTAGAATAATGTGTGTTATGCTTACTTACCTTCAAATAACAATATGTAATAGGCCATGTGCTAAAAATGGATCTTTGCCTATTGTACAATTCAATAATGTTCTCCCGGACTGAACCGCCAGAGTGGTTCGGTCGTGAGCCGCATTTTGGGAAGGCCACGAGCTAGCCAACCGCAAGAGTGAATTCTTTTATCCCTGTTCCCGCAGGTAGATGCTCAACACGTACTCCTATGGCCCTATCGACTAATAAAGTGACGCTTGTTGTGCATGTGCTTGAGACACCCATCTGATTTGTTTCATCAAATATTATTTGAATTGGAAAATTCACTTTTTACTTTCTACTTTCCTACTTTAATCACATTTGAATTTTACGACCGGGTTACTCCCACAGAACTCGGATGGTAGTGTTGCCACACCATGCTAGGTGAACTTGGGAAGAAAGGCCATAGGAGCCCTACGTGAAAAACGTCGTGAATCTGGCTGCCTATTGGTAGCTCTAGGCAGTACGCAACCAGCCCTATGCGCTCTAGTACACAAAAAAGGGGCCCTAAAAATGCATAGATAATTTGGCTGAGAGTGGTCTAGCCACCGAGTGGAGATGTTTCTTTAGCTTTAAGAGGATCACGGCTCCGGCTTCAAATTCGATGCTCCTCCAATGCTTGTTTGCTGTGTTCCTCATCATTTGTTGGGCCATCTCTAGATTCTGTTTCAACACTGTGAGCACCTACGCTTCTCTTTAATTAGCTCGGTCACTGACATTGTGGTTTTGGCTGTCGTTGAGCTCGGGAAATGAACGGGGCTCTCTCCCATATCGAGCTCAAAACGGATACGTCCCCAAACCCTCGTGATGATTATAGTTGAGGAATAATTCCGCCCAAGGCAGAAATTTGGACCATTGTCTTGGTTTCTTGAATGTGAAGGCCATCTAATAATACTTACGTCCCGTATTTCTCACCTTCGTCTGACTAACGGGCTAAGGGTGATAAACAATTGAAATATGTAGGGTAGTCTCAACAACTCCTTTCCAAAGTCCCCCCAAAAATTAGGTCTATGTCAAATACTAACGTGTCTGGAAAGTCGTGGTGCGTGACCACTATGTGCACAATAATTTCACCTGCATGTTTGGATCAAACTCTCTCCGTCTAAATCATGGTCCAATTCACAATTCAACTTATTTGAAAACTTGGCACAAACTAAATACTCTCTCCCACCATAAAACTATGAACATTTGGAGACATGTAATTAATGCACAATCATTTAATAAAAGAGATAGAAAGAAAAAAGATATCGGCCCCTAAAACCATTTAACTTTGATCAAATTTTAGTATTTCCCGTAAACTTTAAAATCGGTCTAAAATATCACAAACTTTACATTTTGTTTGTTATTCTATGCAGCCCAAATAAGATATCTTTGACAAAAATCTTATTATACTGGGCAACCATAAAATATTTATGATATTTTGATTACTTTTTAAATTTGCGATAAGTAGGAGAAAGAACTACGTATAAAATCACATTGATTTAGTAGTCCCAAGTAGGATAAAAATGCACGGAAGTTGGTTGAAATGGTACGACTACTTTAAAATAACAAACAAAATGAAAGATTGTGAAATTTGAAACCAATTTTAAAGTTAGTGATAAATACCAAAATTTGACCAAAGTTAGAGACCAATATCTCAAGAAAAATAATTATAAATATTATTAGTGGAAAATGGAGCCCACCTTATTAAATAGAAAGAAATTAACAAAAATAAAAGAGAATACATTTATAATATATCCCAAATTGAAAAATGTCCTTATATTTTTGGAACAAAAGAATACTCCTCCGTCCCCGATTAAGAGTCACATTTTTCCATTTCGTCCAGTCCCCAATTAAGAGTCACACTTCATTTTTACCATAAATGGTAAGTAGGTCTTATATTCCACTAACTCACTTCACTCACATTATATTACAAAACTAATATTAACGAGATATTAATCTCTCAATTCCCGTCATCTCCTCACTCTCTCTCTATCCCAAACTCAAAATTAGGACTTCCTCCTCAAGCACACCTCTGCGGCGCACACCTCTCCACTCTAGCTCGCGGTCAGCCCTGGGAATCCGTGCAGTCGCCGCCAGTACCTCTGTTCCCATCTCTATCTCGGACGTCTCGATTCGGCAGCCCGAACTTCGATTAAAGGGTGCGTTCTTTGTTCAGGTTATTTCCTTTACTTGTTGTTTGATTAGCAATTGGGATTATATTATGTATACATCATGTAATGGTATGGAAAGAAGAAAGAAAATTAGGGGTGATTCTTTTTGTGTTCTAGGATGACAGTGCCTACCTCGACCTGGGTTAAAGAGATGAACGAGTCGGATTCTTTGATGAGATTATTGGTAAGCTTGCTATATTAAACTATATACTTTCATGTGTTATACATTGTTACATATTGAAATTTATATTGTTTTTTTTTGCTTTTTTTTAAAAAAATCTAGGTTGAGACCCTCCAAAGGATTTGGCATTTGACTGATGAACAAGACCCAAGAATGCGACAGATTAGAGAAATGGCTAGTAGGGCCCTTCAGTCTGTGAACCAAGCTGATGTCCTGGAGTACTTGACTTCCCAACGCCAAGACGTGGTCATGCCTAATCAACCGACAGAGATTCTACCACGTCTTGGACAAAGTGGTGTTCAAACGGTTACACACGGTTACACACGGTTACACACGACAGTTTAGGATTCGCAGCCGCATCCCCGAGCTAATGAATCTAGAGTATGACCCACCTTAGTGGTCTTTCAATCAAAGCCAGGAGTCCGAAGAAGAAGAAAATGACGATGAAGAAGAAAATGATGATGATGAAGAAGAAAATGGTGAAGATGTTTAAGAAGAAGAGGTTGATCGGGTCTTCGAACTAAGTACTCAAGTGTTCACAATGCAAATCAAATAAAGCAAATAGAGTTCACGCACTTGATCAAAGCTAGACTGACAATGGATCAAGCGGCTACTATCTGGCCGTTGGTATGCAAACAAAGAGACTTAGGACCGGTATGCAAACGAAGAGACTTAGGACCTTCAAGACCTTAACCCACAATACTAAAGGGAAGTGAGGTCGAATCCCTGGACAGAGGTGAGTTGAGTTGGGTTTGAGACATTGGGAGGTTTTAAGGCAGACACGATTTCCAATGGGTTAAGTTGGGATTAAAAGCTAAACGATCAACTTACTAACTGAACAGATCAACTAAACTAGGATGGGAAAAGTACTCTGCAAAAGGTTAAATGGGACAACTGACACTACTACACACTTCTAAAAAGTCAGAATAACAAAAGGTGACATAGACTGCCATTCTAACAAACTACAAAAAGAAACTATAACAGATCTAGCATTAACAACAAACATGAAAATGGAAATCGACAAATCAAGCACAGATCCATGTAAATCGGACGGAAGAAAAACAGATCTAGAATATCTATTCTAATTTCATGCAAGTTGACAAACTAAAACGTAAATCTACCTACGAGCAACCGAAATTAGAACCACTAAGGCATAAGAACATAATCTAACTCGTAGATCAACAAATCCACACCAATATGAGTCGCAAACTCCATCTAAACTCAGATCTAAGCTTGAACAATTAAATTATGCAAATCTAACTTTAAATCGTAACGTAACTAAAACTAAACGAAACAAATAAATCGTGAACATCGATCTAAAATAGCTTGCATTAAAAACTCCATTTCATAAACTTTTTCAATAAAAACGACTAAAACAAAATCCAAAACAAGATGTAAAGATCAATCGGCAAAAGGGAAATAACTAGAGTAGCAATCGAGAGAAAAACATCAAAGCAACTAAGCGTAGGGAAAGATAAGCTAAAATAGAGTAGAAATTGTTTTGACCCCTCGGGGTGTAAGGAAAACACAAACTACGAAGACTCCTAGGCAGATCTGTGTCCCTTCTTCCTCGATGAGGAAGAAAAGATGTAATTAGAGGTGGAACGACGACTTCGGGCAGCTAACTCCTTTGCTCCATGCTACGAGTGTAAAGTGTGAAATTGAAGTGACCGAATACGATGATGGCCGAACCCCTTTTGTGTGCACTCTCTCCACTGTTTATAGGATGACATGGGCCCGAATCCCTAGGGTAAGCTCATCCCTGTCTTCACATTAATGCCCTTGAGATGAAGTCTTTTCTTCGTTTTCCTATGAGTCATCACTTCGAGGGAAAACCCACTTGATCAACTTGCTGGCCCGAGGCTCCATTGCTTGCTCGCAACTGATCAACTTGTCTTTAGTTCCGCCATTTTTCTTCTTTTTCTGAGTTGATCGTAGTTCCCGCACTCGCCGTTGTTGTTTTTTAGCCCTCGCACACTCAAATTTACCACTTTTTCGCACATTATCATCCCTGTTAGTGTAATAAACCCCTATAAAACCATACTTGTGACGAGCCCTATCAAATACAAATTCTAAATAACTTAACGAAAGAGAACTAGACTACTCTTATTATGTATACTTTAAAAAGTACTCCATTTCCTCCATCTCACTCTAAGAGAAGCATTTTCCATTCGCCGTTAGATTTTATATATTATTCTCTCGTTCCACAAGAGTATGCGCTCTTTTCTTTTATCCACTCTACAAAAGTATGCACTTCTAATTTTGAAAACTCTTCGCTTTAAAGAGGTGAGACTCATTCTCCACTAAGAATACTTTAATTACTTTACTAATTGTCGAATAAAATCCGTGCTCAACCAAAAGTGCATACTCTGTGGGACGGAGGAAGTATTAATTTGTGATCTCGAGTGGAAAAAAATAAAATAAGAGGTTAGAAAAAAAAGTGATTGAAGTATTATTAGTGAGAATGAGTTCTACCATTGGAGATTTTTCCCTTAAATTAGAAAGATCATAATTCTAAGGGACAAACTAAAATGAAAATAGTTTATATTTTTACGGACGAATTGAGTATTAGTTTTATAATAATTGTGATTTGATTGAGTTAGTTGAATATAATTTCAGTTATCAAAAATAGTAAAAGTGAAATAAGACAATTAATGAAGATCGACCAAAATTTGATAAAATGAGACAATGAAAAGGGACCGGATGAAGTGCCCCCTCCGTTCGCCATTAGGAATCCCATTTTACTATTTTGGTCCTCCGCCATTGGATTTTGGGTTTCCCTTTTAATATAAAGAGTATACATTCACTTTCCACTAACTCATTTCACTCACATTCTACTAAAACCTAATATAAAAAAATGAGTTTCATAATCCACTATCTTTTCTAAACAACTTTTCTTTTTTTTTCTAAAATTTTGTGTTGAACTCAAATGAGACCCCTAATAGATGATGGATGGAGTGATTATTAATATAAAAAATATCATTAGGGGATTTTCAAGTATTAGTAGTACATTTTATAAATAAAAATATCATGAGGGATGATTTTCAATAAAATTTTAAAAAAACTTTTTTTAAAATAAATACATGATATGTAATCATTTTTTAGAGGGAAAAATGTTAAAAGTGCATAACGTGGGCATAATAAGCAATAAATTAATTATTTTAAATTTAAATTTTTTTTAACTTTTAAGCTATTAAAGTACGATTGATTTCTTTGTATTAACGATTTCAAAGTTTTCTATTCAACATATATAAGTGTATATGTAGATTTATTAATATTATATTTTAAATTATCTTAACCCTTACTTATATACTTCATCTATCTCTTAAAATTTGAACTATTTCTTTTTTTTCATTTCCCAAAAAATACCCCTTCTCCCCCCATAAGCGAGTTTCCTTTTTTCGGGGTGTCACACCATAAGTGAGTCATATCCATTTTTAAACAAAAAAAACATTTTCTTTCTTTTTTTTTTTCATCTCTTTATTCATTTCCTCCTCTAATTTTCCCCTCTCATACTTTATTTAATTTTAAATAAATTCCAAATATTTTTTAAAAAGAAATTTTAAAGGGGGGGAGAGTATAAATTTCTATTTTTAAAAATTTTTTTTCTCTCTAAGGTTTGGGCTTATTTTCCACTAACAATACTTTAATTACTTCTTCTTACTATGTTTCTCTTGTTTCCCCAAATTTATTAAAATTCTAAATCCAAAATTCATACTTTTCGGGGACGGATGAAGTTTTATTTTCTTATTTTTTTAAAAAATAAGAGTAGTATTGTTTGTGCCGTCAACTTCATTATTTCAAATTAAAAAATTTTTAATCATTAAGTCTTACATATTTTTTCCCTCTACTTTATTCATTTTATTTTAACTTTTTCCATCTCTCAAATTTTTCCCCTTTCCCCTTTTTTTCCCCAGTTTTTTTAGTTTTTTTTTTTTTTTCTCATTTTTAGTAACGTTTCAACATTTTTCAATAATATCATGTTTTAGGGGTTTTATGAATGTAGTATACTGAAAGTTTGTACACTTAAATTTAAAAAATACCCGATTTTATCCCTGAACATATGTGTAATTATTTTTTGATAGAATGTAGTATATTGAATTGTACATATAATGTAAATTTTGAAATATTCTTATAAAATTTATGTTAATTTACTATCAAAAAACATTAATTAAAATTTTAAATATATACTACAATTATTATCATTATTATCATTATTATATGTCCTACCAAAGAAAAAGTGTGCAAAATCTCATGAATTAGTATAATATAATACAATGAGACGTTATATCTTGGAACAAATAAGAGAGTATATAATTACGAAAAAAAGTTATTGTGGGGGGATAAAAGCCATCTATACAAAAGGAGAAAAAATTTCCCTTGACTATACATATAAAGACCAACTTGGTATTTTTGACTAAAACTTTCCATATAATTTAATTGTGTGTTTATATTTAGATTGTTTCCTTTGTTTATATATCTAGTTGGAATTAGGGATATATATTTTTATTTGTCCAATTTTATTGATAGGGCGACTGAAGGCCAAAATTTTGCCCACGGGGAAGGCGATGATTTGGGGAATAGCGTGGGAAATTTTATGAGAATATTGAAAGACAAAGCCCGGTTTAAGTGCTACGCGGGGGAACGAAGGATGAGAAACAAAATGCTTTTTTCTCCCCGACTAAAAATCCCAATGGAATTCCCATTATTTTAAAAATCCAGCTCTAGACGGTTCGACCCAATCCTAACCCGGGAAAGAACCCAAAAAAACCCGGTATAATAATTAAAAAAATAAAATATCTTGTTTTAAGAAAGATATCGACCCCAAAATTTAAATTGTTCAAATAAACTTACAAGGAAATAAATAAAACAAAAAACTAAATAAAAGCTAAATGCCATGTCACCGCGCGGTTTTCCCTCACCGATCATTGCGGTTGTGTTCGTGAAGTTTTTCCCGGTGCGTGATCGTCCTCTTCTTCCGTTCGCCCTTTCCTTTTTTTCAGCCGTGCTTTGTAGATTGTTGGGATCGACTGTATTGCAAAGTCCCTATAAACCCCCCTCCCCGACGTGAACAACCTTCCCCCCAAAGGGTGCGGGTTTGGAAAATTGGGCAGCTAGCCGATTCAACGGGCTCCCAAGAGGGGAGCGGACACGTCCGATGCCCAATGGACGAGCCACTTTGCTCTAGACGCCGTTGACTAAAACCATGCGCGATCCGACGCGTGGAGTGGTGTGTCAAGGGGCCCGAATTGAGGAGCTTACTAGCGAAGGGCAACGACCAATGAAGTGCTCCACAAAGGTTTTAATAATGAGATGTGAAACACACCCGATTCACATTTCCGGAAGCAAAAGCGGCATGCCACCTTGCCAATCCATTTGGTAATCTTTAAGCCATAGCCTCTTCCAAATTTAGCACAACGGTTCCCGAAAAACCAGCGATAAGGCGTAGGCGGACCCAAACTCGATCTCCCACCTAAAATCCACATTCTTCCCTTTGCGTGATTTGCTTGATTCACCATTGCCAATTGAGCCTGCCCAATACGAGCTTTTAACGTCCGAAGCATGTCGACGCCTTTTAGGTTTATGACCGATACATTATCGGTCGTGCATATGTATCGAATAAAGTAGGTGGCTCATGGCCATGAGTGCCGTAGGCGACATCCCTATACTCACATTCGTGAACAATTAAGGACAAGTTCCCCCGGTAGCATCTTTACCAACGATGGGCACTCAAAGTATAAGCCAAAATTTTGTGGATGATAGGCTGTAAACTGCAATTAAAGGCCACTTGGAGTGCTTAATTCCCCAAAAATCGCTTCATAAAATTTAATCACGATCGGCTAACAACTCTTAGGAAAGCCATGAAGTTTGACCATAGTATCTACGAACAAACGCGCCACCCACGGTGCATCAAATCCGCCTTCAAGTCTCCAAAATGGGCATATTTAGACAAACGATCGACCACACCATGATAGCGTATATCCTTGGACGGGGAAGCCGATGAAATCCATAAAGCGGTTTCCCCATACACTCCGGATTGAGCGGTTGGATTAAGCCATTTGGCTTGTCCGAACATACATCGTTGTTGGCAAGCGATGCAACCGGCTACAAAATGACGTATCGACGCAAACCCGGAATGAAGGAACTCACCACCCTAGTAAATGTTCGCTCCCCCCGGGGTGGTCGCGTTGGAGATGTGTGACACTCTCCAAAATGGTTGGAATTGCTGCGGAACGATGAAAGGCGTCGCTTGAAGTAAGCAGCCGTCATGATATGGGGACATGTTTCGAACCATTCGCGACACGGGTGCGGGCCACCAAATCAGGTAATCGCGTGTTTTCCATGAATCAAGCCCAAAATAACCATGCGGGTCTTGCAAATAAAGCTAGAACCGCAGGTGAGTCTCACAATTCCCTCGGCGGGACGGGAAAGAGCTGCTGCGATTGGAAGCACCGTTTATATTCAACCCACAAATTTGAAACCCATTAGCTTACGTAAATAGAATTTTTGGGATCCGGGTTTGCACTACTTGAGAAAGTAAATCCTTCAAAGCGGCCGATCCTTGCGAATGATAAACTCGCGACCCAATAGATATTCCTCCCACTTTGAACGGCCTCGACAATGGCGTAGAGTCCTTATGATAGGTGGACGCCACCGGACGCGGCCCTAATTTTTTCTTGAAATACGCAAGTGGTGTCCTTCTTGTAACAAAACAACCCCAATACCAAGATCGATGCTTCGGTTTCCAAAAAGGGCAACTCAAAGTCGGAAGACGAAGAAGTGGGAGCTGCGACATGCTTCCTTGAGGGCCGTGAAACTGCCTCTACAATGTCGGTCCGAAGGAAGCGCCTTTTTAATACTCGGTGAGTGGTGCCGCAATGATGGAGTAGTGTTTGACAAACCGTCTGTAGTACCCGGTGAGGCTCGGAAAGCCTCTCAGCGCGCCGATGTAGGGGTGGGCCATGCCGTCATCGCAGATATCTTGAAGGGTTGCGTAATTGTCTGCCGTAATGATGTCCCAAGTAATCAATTGTGGATACACCGAAGGCGCATGTTGAGCGTTTGAGAAAGAAGTGGTGCTCCCCCAAGACACGTAGAACTTGAGAGGTGGAGCAAGTGGTCTCCTTATCGGGTTAAATCAAAATATCGTCAAAAAATCTGACGAATCCCCGCGAAATGGTGGAATGTTGTTCATGGCGCCGAAAGGTGGACGGCACAATGGTGAGAACGAATGGCATGACTAGGAACTCATAGTGGCTATCGTGAGTACGAAAGGTTGTTTTGTGAATGTCATCAACATGCACCCCGATTTGGGAGCGGAGCGGCCGAGCTTAGAAAAAATACGGGCCCGCATAGTGCTCGTCAAATAGCTCACCCGTTGGGATCGGGAAGTGATCGGGTGGTTGCTGCATTAAGAGCCTGTAATTGCGCATAAATGGAAACCCCCGTCCTTTTTACGGCCCCGAATATCGGGATGAAAATGGACGGTGCCGTCTTGATTAATCTCGATTTAACATCTCGCAACCGTTCGTTTTGGCGATGACGCAAGCAGTGTATGTGGTGATCCCATTGTCGCCAGCGGGGCTTGTGCATGTATACGAGAAACGCCACGTCCACTTGTTTACCTAATTATGAGAATAAATAATATAATATAATGGTTTATTATTGAAATATGATAAACAAGTCTAAGGCTTTTTACTAAGAAGGTCAAGTAGGAAAATTCGATGAATCTCCTCATGAGTTTTCCAGTAGGGGACTTGGCCAGATCTAGTAAGAAGAAAAACGTATTCACAACCTAGATAGGCTTTGGCTACCTATTGGTACGGTTGCGGTGTTTGTGATAATTCTCTCTTACCTAAGAAGAGATTAGTAACACCGGTGTGGTAAAGCACTGAAAGGATCTAATCCGAAATGTATTCTTTATTGCTATCTACTGAAAGAATATATTTCAAAAAGTTTAGTATTTTCTAGTCTGTGATATTAATATCAATATTGTTTATTCAATCAAACGCCACTTTGACTTATCAATGTGAGAGTTTGTACGTAACTCAAGTTCATGATATCTTGGGTGGTAGTAATTGAATAACATGAAGGTATTGGAATATTATTTCATAGAATTCGCGTGCCCAGTGTGGTATGATTAAATCCCTAAGGGGTGATCCCCAAGAGGTGTTTGAAAAAGGAATTTATTATTCAGAAAACTGCGCAGTTGGAATTTATTCCACGAATAATAAATAAAGTTTCAAACTAGAAAAACTCTTTGGAGAATTAATTTAATTCTAGTCACATAGCAGACAAAAGAATTAAATTGACGGATCAAGATAATCTTAAACACGGGAAATATTATAAAATAAAATGGACCCAAGTTATTTGTAATTTGGTGATTTAAGTGGGAGTGCAATATTATTCTTTAGTGGAACAAAATAATATTCCATTGATAATATATTAAATCATGGGTCATTTGATTTAATTAGTTAATTATCTAATGGGTGAGCCCAACACTTAAGTCATTCCATGGATCCCCTTACTAGCCCAATAAGGTCCACTATAAATATTGAAGAGATGTGGAAACCCTAGCACACAATTCAAGACAACACTAAACCCTAACCCTAGCCGCCAAAATCGGCGCCTCTCTCTCTCCCTCTTGGTCTCGAATTTCGTGCCTAGCACGTGGGAGAATTAGGGTTTTGATTATTGTTCTTGATCTATCCTAATTCATAGGATTAGATCTAGACAATTTCGTGTTTGTATTGGGTTTTCCTAGATCTATTCAAAAGTTATTTATTGATTATCTAAGATCCGCCCACACGGATGAATGATCAAGGACAAGGGAATAGTACGGAAGATTCGTGGTCGATAAACCAAGGATCTCCGGGTGGTGCAGCTAGCAACGTCAATCCAATGATGGATTATGAGGTAACAATCGAATCTACATCGAATATGCATGATTATGTGTTTATTTGATGTTATATCTATAGATCTATGTTTATTGCATGAAATTGGAGTCGAATGCATAATCACCTAAATAGATCCGTTAAGGACCTGTTTGTTTTCCGTGTCTTCCGCTGCGGTAGTCCCAACAATTGGTATCAGAGCCAATTTTTAGGCTCTGATTATGTATTTGATTAATTGAATTTTTCAAAAATTATAGTGTGGAAACTTGGGATTTTCGAAAATAATGCAATATGTGTTGGATCTATGTTTTTCTTGATTTTCTTTTTGGATCTATGATATGATGTTCTAGATCGATGAAAGAATATTATGAATCTTGAATTTTATTCAAGTTTTTCACAAAAATATTCTAGATCTATGATGAACATCATTAGATCTATATATTCTAAGTAATATGTACTAGATTATATGTTTGTTGATTACATATATGTATGTGTTTAAGTGAATATATGTGTTTGAATCAAGAAATAAAGTGGTCCATGATTGAATACTTGGATCGATGAAAGAATATTATGAATCTCGAATTTTATTTGAGTTTTTCACAAGAATATTCTAGATCTAAGCAAGTATTCATAGATCTATAGTTTTATGTTCTTAATATGCAAGAATAATTTAAATTGCTAAAAAGCTAGATGTTTAAATATGCATATTTGATATGAACATAAAAGATTGTTACAAACTAAGAAACGATGAATCAAGTTAATTAAATCGAAAACGAATACATGAACGCAATGGTTTAAACCCTAGATGTGTTCAAGTACCGGGCTGCCTTCATCGGGGATCCGAGATCCAGATCCGGTGAGAAGAGGCAGCGGCGGCTTTGGCTGATCGGAAAAGGAGACAGCAGCGGCGCCGACGAAGGCCGCAGCCATGGATCCTTGTTGATCCAGCCATGGCAGCGACGTCTTCAGGAAGTCAGCGGCAGAGACGTCGTCTCCGGGCAGTCACGGCTGATCGGAGTGGCTGGGGACGTCGTCGTCTTCACCGGGCAGCAGCCGTAGTCTTCGGACAGCGGCAGCTTGCTTTCCAGGCGGACTGCAGCGACGCTACAGTCACAGGAGCTCCGGCAGCAAGCCGGGCAGCGGCTGGACAGTCGCGTGACAGCAGCAACGTCCAGCAGCGGTCAGCAGCGACGTCGTCTTCGGGCGGCGGCAGAGGAGCTGTCCTTGACGGACAGCAGCTGCGTTGTCGACGAACAGCAGCTCCGAAGGACAGCGGCAGCCCTGACTTCGGTTAGGGCAGCATCCGCGGTGTTCTAGGCAACGGAGCAGCAGAGACGGCGGCAGTCAGCGGGCGGCGGCTACTCCAGTGGGAGCGTCACGGCGGCAACGCTGCAGTGACAGCAGCTCTTTCTCCGGGCAGTGGCGACGCTCGCGGCAGTGGCAGCGGCGGTCAGTAGGCGGCGACGCTGCAGTGGGAGCAGTGCCGGCAGTCGCGGGAGGCGGCGGAGGTCAGACGCGGCAGCAGCAGCTGCTGCGAGGCCCAGTGGCGGCCTAAACCCTAATTAGGGTTTTGGTCGTCGTCGTCGTCTCGTTTTTCGTTTTCGTGTTTTTGTTTCTTAAGGCACAAGTTATTTATAATTGTGGTTTAAAATCCTAAACCTAGAATAATTAAATATCTTGTGGTAATTAGAATGATTTTGCAATTAAATCAAGATTCTAATTTAAATGAGAATAATTGCCTTCTTTAAATATTGCCAATTGAATAATTAGTCAAATAATTGATTTAATTTGTTAATTAGTTGATTTTGGTGGATTGTTTCCATCTAGATAATATCATGGTAATTAACATAAGAAAATTCAATATTTGATTGATCTAATTTTTGGCTTTTCCATAATTGGATGGAATTTTAAAGAATATTCTCTCTATATGCTTTCATATTTTATTTTTAAGGTTTAATTGAAATTGTCTTTATTTTAATTGGTGTGTTATGGAATTATTTCCTAGAAATATACCTAAGGAAAAGACATAAGTTTTCAATTGTTTTATAAACCTTAAAATTTCGAAAATTACATGTATAATAATTGGATGGATTTTAATTGGAATCTAATTCCTAGTTTGAATTTTGTCTTTAATATGATGTAGGTGAATTTTATTTCATCTAGATAACATCGGATTAATTAAAGAAGTGAAAAATTCATTTGGCATTAACATGCTACTAAAATCCTAAATTATTAAAGTGTTAAATGATTAATTGGATTTTAATTGGAATTCAATTCCTAGTTTAATTTGAATTTTATCTTTAATTTTGATGAAGGTGAATTTGTTTCATCTAGATAACATCAAATGTGATTTAAAGGTATGAAAATTCATAGAGCATTAATTTTGCTATTAAAATCCTTAATTATTTATTTAAGTTGAATTTTGTCTTTAATTTTGATGAAGGTGAATTTTATTTCATCTAGAAAACATCATTTTGAATTAAAGATGTAATAAGATTCTTCTTGTCATGTGATTTTATGAAAGCTATGAGAATTTTAATTCTCGAATTTAATTGGTGTGTTTTAAATGGATTTAGTCTTAATTGGATAAATGCGGATTTATATATCCAAGTGGGCATTTTAAATTGAGACTTAGCTAATCTTTTATGATATACACCTAGACATTAATTTTAGGATAAGGATGGATTAATTCTATCTAAGAAAATCCTAATAGTATTAAAAGGTAATTCTAATAATCAAGATACGTTATTTTAACTAATAATGTATGATTGTTTAAGATTGGACTTAATGTCTAGATAATCTTGTTTATGTGAAGATAGAATTTTAATTCTATCTATTTATTTTAGATGCTTAATTAAATGATCAAGTTTCGTCATTATGTTTATGTGAACCTTTTGTAAATGTGTTTACATGTTTTATTGATGAATGATGGATATTTAATTTGAGTTATGATTTTATTTGTTAAAATCTAGTTTAACTCATGCATCGCCTATGTACTTATTGCCTTGCATGCATAGCTAGTACATGTTTAATTATTCTTTGAATGTGGATACCTGCCTTATCTGCTTAAGTGATAATTAAACTATTAAAACCACCAACAAGAAAATATGAAGCGATAATTACAACATGTTTGTATATGGCCTCCATAAAATTGGTCTTAGTGCGAAGTAGTGACCGGCCTGTCTTTACGGGAGGAACATTACCAGTTCGTAAGTTTGGACTTCTCTAGATAAAGGTTATTAAAATCGTAAAATTAGTTTTTCAGTAATATCGCGACTGGTCTTTACCGGAGCAATATTGCTGCGAAATTATAAGGATTGTATTTTAATAATGCTTAGAGGGAGCTATAGGAGGAGGTGCTTGTCCGGTTCGACCTTTCTTTAGAGGAGTTCACGCACAAGTAAAGAATCCTTAGTGCTTAATTTTATGGTTATACGCTTTAGCATTGTTAGTCAGCCATGCCATTCTTATGGTCTCTGGACTATCTGTCGACATTGTGGCCAGTAAAAATAATGGATTTCTTGCATGAATAAGACACGGCTTCCTAGTAGAAGAACGTTTGTGCTTGATTTTTGTGGATGTAAAATTGATGAATTGTTTTGTGGTTATTTGCAATTCTTTGAAATTTTACATGTTTATATTATGAAGTGTTTATGTTGGATGGAGTTCGTGTTGGACGCTTGGATCCGGAGTGGATTTAGCGTCTGAGGTTGGATTCGAAGTGAGAAAAGGAAGTTGTTAGATGGATTTGAGTTTTCTTCTTGTTTTCTGTTTTGCTTCGTCTAGCGTCTGCAGATCTGTTCAGTTCTTCGTTGATTATGCATTGATTTGACTTAGAATTAGTTTGCTCTGTTTTGATTTCGTTCATGTTGATTTTCTTATGAGTTTTACGCAATTTGGTTGTAGAAGATGATGTCGCTGTTAGTTAGTACGAGAGTTAGTTATTTTGCCAGCTTTTCGTTCGTACTCTACTTTTCCAGTCATGGTCCCCACAGTCAGTTTGTTTCCTAGGTTTAGGTACGTAGCGTAGTTCTCTTAGATCTAGTGTTTGAGTAGTTATTTTCTCGCAACGTTCTCTGTTATTTTGCCTAGGTCTAGCTGTTAGCTTAGGAGTTTTAAAGATTCCCAAGTCAAGTTTAATTTGTTTTCCTCAACCCAAAAAATGCGTGGCAGCAGCCAACACCAAAAACACACCCAAATCCTTGAACATGAGTATTACGCATCCTTCTCTGTGGGATCGATCCCTACTTCCCTATACTAGGTTTAGTAAGTGGTTGAGGGTTTTTGAAAGAAGTGCTCTGTGTGTCCGACGACCGGGATTTCCTGCGACCAACGAGTTCCTAGACCGCGTGATCTAGTGGATTTGTTGGACCTAGGGAACCTGTTATTTCCTTTTGAACACACTGTAGACAAAAGTTAACCTTTCATTTATATTATTGGTATTTATTCTCAGCTTGAACGAAAGATGTTTACTACTTGGGAAGTTTATAGTGCGATCCTTAAATCGAAGGAACGCGATTCTGATTCTTATTTGGATTGGAAAAGGAGACTTGACATTGATCAGTTGGCTAGCGATTTGAGGTTGGTCCTCACTAAGGATCGCCCCTCTGCTTATTACATATCAGACAAGGAAAAGGATGCTTGTGATCGATGGGATACCGCGAGCGGTCATGTCAAGAGGTTTTTGTTGGCCTCGGTCGGCAATGCTCTTGGCTGGATTGACAAGCCCGACAGGTCATTGATTGAAGAACCTAAATGGTTTGATGAAATGTCCACCAAGTGTCTCATGAGATCGGTGGTGAACATTTTGAGAAGAACGGTCTTGAAGGAGAACCAAAACATTAACGACTATGTCGTGGAAATGGTTGACGGTTTTGATAGACTCGAGGCGTTGGGTGGGAAAATAGGCCCAGAAACCCAACAACTCATGATTCTCGACGGACTTCCAAAGAGCTATGAGAAAGTAAAGAAAGAGATAATGGACAAGCTTTGGCCAACATCTCTTCTAGTACTCTCTAGCAAGCTCATTGAGGCACAAGTCCAGATAAGGAAGATGGAGGGTGGGATGGTCAATAACTCCACTGACCTAAGACGCAAGTCTGACATGGCAGAGAGTTCGAGCCAACCCAATGTGATTAGGAGGAAGACATGATCTTAATCTAGCTATTTACATTGTTGAATTTTTGAGGATTTTTGATACTTGTACATTGTTTGGTTTTGATATCATATGGATTATTGATGTGGAATTTTATTCCTAGACTATCAATTGTGTTTTTGGATTATCGATGTCATTTTATAATGCTTGCATTATTAGATAAATGAAGTTTTGATTATCCAATTATTTATGACATCAAATATAACATGGTTAATATCAAAATATTTACTTGTGATTAAATTTGTTGATTCAATTATTATGAAGTTTTCTTCTAGAAATATTGATTATTAAGTTTCTTTAATCCTTAAGTCTTTTGAACCATTATTTTGTTGATGAGTCAATAGAACATTAATGTTCAACATGGATTCAATACAAAATAAAATGATCTTATGATCGCGTTTGTTCAAATAAAGGTGTAAGAAAAATAATCACAATAATTGATTACAAGACAAGTAAATTAAATTCAACTAGAAACAAGATAAGTATTTGTTATAAATACTAGAAGTTCTTGTATAGTAAATATAGTATGCACATTAAATTTGTTTTAATGTTCCAAGCCTAGAGTTGACTATTTGATTAGTTATTGTTTTATTTATTTTGTTGTGAAAGTGATAATTAAAATAGTGGGAGCTTTTTCTTAATGAAAAATTAAATTCTAAGTGTTTAATAAGAGCGTCATGGCTCGTTTTATTAAACTAGAGTGAATTTAACTCCAGACACTATTTAAATTGTTTTAATAGCCTTAAAGAATATTGAGACTGGTATTTTTCTACTTTTAAAAGTGGGAGCTAAAATTTGTCTCATAGAATATTCATAAATGGAATTAAGGTAATGTTTGATAGAGTTAAAGGGGTTCACACCCTAGATTGAAAGAAGTGATGAATTGCACACTTTCTAAGACTCTAATAACATTAAAAGATATTTCCAAGTGAGCTATTAAAAATTAGAATTACTTTTGGGTTTCCAAAGAAAGTATTTCTAAAATTCACAACAAATGGTTAAATAAATGAACTCTTGGAATTTATGACTATAAAACAAAGAATGCAATCATTCGGTTTTATTTTGTCATAAGGACTAATTTCCAATTAGTCATTGTGATGAGGTAATTATGTTCATACATAAATTTACATCACAAATTATATAGCAAGGTTAATACCAAGTTAAGTTGGTATTGCATAATTAAAGTTTTGGGAATCATATTCGACATGATTAAAACTTTATATATTGCTATAGGTATTCTACTTTAATTAGTAGAAATTCAGAAGGATCAAAATAATGGATTTTGATAGAGGAATATGTATAAGTGCACTTGAGAAAGGCACATAAAATTATTCCACTGGATCAAAGGGCCTAGAAATATTTTGATCAAATAATCGTGCTCCTTAGCAAGAATTAAGGTTATAAATTACAAGTATATTTTCGTTTTATGTACTCTAGCAAACTATGTTGGTAGATTCTTTTAAAGAATTATAGTTTTGAGTACATAGTGGCCAAAGTCTGCTTTGAGTATAAGTGGGAGAAAATGTGTGTGAATGTGTAGCACAAGGCCAATAAAGCGGTAGGTATACTCGAAAGCATTCTTTGAGTATAAGTGGGAGATTGTTGGGGTTTGTATACTAAAAGATGCTTCGAGCGTACATGCCTTTGTACAGTCAGCTTGTGCATGTATACGAGAAACGCCACGTCCACTTGTTTACCTAATTATGAGAATAAATGTAATATCCCGTATCTTTTTAAAAATAAAAATATTATATTTTGAAATTTTCGAAAGTTATTTTTGGAATTTTTAACTGTCAATTGATTAATTGTAAAGGTTTTGAACTAATGAGTTTGTTTTCCAAATGTTTTACAGGTTGTCCGACTTAGACCGAGGATGCGCCCTAGCAAATTTATTAAGGTTTAAGTGTTTATAATTGATTTAAGGGTGAAATTAGTAATCATAATAAATTTGAAAGGAAATTAGAAGATAAAGATTTTGATCAATGCCTTATTTTATTATTCTCATGTGTGTGTATGTGTTAGATATTTTTAAATAATAAAATTGTGTGTGTATTATGCCTAGATGAAAAAGAAAATAGAGAATGGATTGATAATATCTACACTAATCTAGAACCCACTACACACATACATGCTACAATCTATAGCATCGACACACACACACACACTAAATATCTCTCTAGCTCTACACCTACTAAACTCCCACATACACAAACAAATGAAGAAGATGGACTCCCCCAAAAACCACCATCTACTGCTCCTCTGGTAGCGCCGTGGCCGCCGGCCATCGGCCCTCTCCTCCTTGCTCATAGCTTCTTCCCCTCCATCTTCTCCAACCTCCATTATTAGATTTCAATGTTCAAGCTTTGTTTCCCCAAACTCATTTCTTGCAATCTAAGGTAACAATTGAATTCCTCTTTGGATTATCTCACTTCCTAAGTTGATGTTTGTGGATTTGAATTCAAGCTTTGTGCTTTTTGGTTGTCAATGTGTAAAAGTGAGAATTTTTATGTTTTGTCTAGAATTGGGGATTTTAGTTATGTTGATTATTTTAGTTTTCTTTACTTGGTAGTTGGGGATGAAGTTGTATGAATTGATGGCTTGAATCAATTTTCATTTAGTTTGTAGGATTATTGAAAACCTAGATAAAGGGATGCATGATATTGATTTTGTGTTGAGGCATTTTATTTTAGAATCAAGAAAATTAACTTTGGAGCAATGTCTTTGATAGCCAATGAGTACACTTTCTAAACAGTGGGTTTCGGGGTTTTTTTGACAGACCAAAATAATTCATTTCAGCTCATATTTTACCAGAAGTTATCCTTTGATGTCTTCTACATTGTCACCAAAATTCAGCTTAAACCAAGTTCAAATCGATTTATTATGAATTTTTCTAAAAGGACTGCCCTGTTTCTGGCAGGTTCTTGAAAAGTAATCATATATCCTAAACGAAAAGGAATTTCAAGCTCAAACTTTATCCTCATAAACCTGACTGTTATATGTTTCTTTTGCAATTGGTTTTGTTGATTTTTGACTTACGAGTCAATTGGAATTATTTTTCTAAGTTAGTGCTTTCTGCCACGATTAGTATCTGAAAATCGTAAATACATGATTTTGTTATTTCCTTTTTGAGTAATCTATTGGAGTGAGATGATTATGAACTTGAGATATGCTTTCAATAATGATGTAGGGAATTGTTTGGAGAGTAAACTTGATAACTTTTATGCTACTATATTTTGAATGATGTAGGTTTCAATCCGATTAAGCAGGATATTTTATTTTGGTTGGAATACTGGATGAAGTATCTATATTTTTAACATAGTGATAGTGTAGATATCTATATACACATATTTCAGATGTTGGAAAAATATTCTTATTAGTGTTCTTTAAATTTCTTTATATATATAAAAAAAAATATGTCAATGATGGTTTTTCTTTAAGTTTATAAAATCGTTTCCATTTTTCTTATTTCCATTTAAATTTTGAATTTTAAAAATAAAAGAAATTAGAATTTTAGTATTTTGGTAGCGTCACCCGTCTTAAAGAGTTCGGGGCGTTACAATAAATAATATAATATAATGGTTTATTATTGAAATATGATAAACAAGTCTAAGGCTTTTTACTAAGAAGGTCAAGTAGGGAAATTCGATGAATCTCCTCATGAGTTTTCCAGTAGGGGACTTAGCCAGATCTAGTAAGAAGAAAAACGTATTCACAACCTAGATAGGCTTTGGCTACCTATTGGTACGGTTGCGGTGTTTGTGATAATTTTCTCTTACCTAAGAAGAGATTAGTAACACCGGTGTGGTAAAGCACTGAAAGGATCTAATCCGAAATGTATTCTTTATTGCTATCTACTGAAAGAATATATTTCAAAAAGTTTAGTATTTTCTAGTCTATGATATTAATATCAATATTGTTTATTCAATCAAACGCCACTTTGACTTATCAATGTGAGAGTTTGTACGTAACTCAAGTTCATGATATCTTGGGTGGTAGTAATTGAATAACATGAAGGTATTGGAATATTATTTCATAGAATTCGCGTGCCCAGTGTGGTATGATTAAATCCCTAAGGGGTGATCCCCAAGAGGTGTTTGAAAAAGGAATTTATTATTCAGAAATCTGCGCAGTTGGAATTTATTCCACGAATAATAAATAAAGTTTCAAACTAGAAAAACTCTTTGGAGAATTAATTTAATTCTAGTCACATAGCAGACAAAAGAATTAAATTGACGGATCAAGATAATCTTAAACGCGGGAAATATTATAAAATAAAATGGACCCAAGTTATTTGTAATTTGGTGATTTAAGTGGGAGTGCAATATTATTCTTTAGTGGAACAAAATAATATTCCATTGATAATATATTAAATCATGGGTCATTTGATTTAATTAGTTAATTATCTAATGGGTGAGCCCAACACTTAAGTCATTCCATGGATCCCCTTACTAGCCCAATAAGGTCCACTATAAATATTGAAGAGATGTGGAAACCCTAGCACACAATTCAAGACAACACTAAACCCTAACCCTAGCCGCCAAAATCGGCGCCTCTCTCTCTCCCTCTTGGTCTCGAATTTCGTGCCTAGCACGTGGGAGAATTAGGGTTTTGATTATTGTTCTTGATCTATCCTAATTCATAGGATTAGATCTAGACAATTTCGTGTTTGTATTGGGTTTTCCTAGATCTATTCAAAAGTTATTTATTGATTATCTAAGATCCGCCCACACGGATGGATGATCAAGGACAAGGGAATAGTACGAAAGATTCGTGGTCGATAAACCAAGGATCTCCGGGTGGTGCAGCTAGCAACGTCAATCCAATGATGGATTATGAGGTAACAATCGAATCTACATCGAATATGCATGATTATGTGTTTATTTGATGTTATATCTATAGATCTATGTTTATTGCATGAAATTGGAGTCGAATGCATAATCACCTAAATAGATCCGTTAAGGACCTGTTTGTTTTCCGTGTCTTCCGCTGCGGTAGTCCCAACAGTAACATGATCTCTCTCTTCTCAAAATTCTAGTCGGTGACCGATACAAGTTCTTTATTGTAGTGGATATGCAAATCTGTGTTTGGACTTTGTTTTTTGAAGATATAGAGGATTATTACTTATACTTTGATTGCTTTTGAATTTTAATTACCTTTTGATGATATTCAAAAGGAGTATTTGTGGTTCTTTGTTTAGGGTTTGTCTATAACAGGGAAACCCCGAATGGATGCCTTAGAGGTGTTATAAATTTTTACTTTACTTTGGTGTCATGGATGGCTAATTTATGATTGGTTATGAGGTTAAATTGGTTTTTGGGTCAAACATTTTTTTAATTTTGTGTAAGCCGGATCCGGAAGAAGGAAGGGAAATTAAACCGTAAAGAAGTCCCGGGGAAATGAAAGAAAAGAAAAAGTTACTAGACAGGGGAATTCTAGATGGAGGGCGGGGAAAGAATTGGGAAATTAGAAAACAAATCCCCCTTTTAAAAAGAGCACGCAACACCCAAAATGATCTCTCCTTTTTTCTCTTAGCTCCTTTTTCACTTCTATCCCCCTTAGGGTTACCCCTTTAAGGGGTCGGGTTTAGTAAGATGTGATTTTCCAGTTCTACGAGCAAAAACAATTTATTTTTTGTTTTAATTTCTTTTTGAATTTACAGTCTTCGTTGTTAAGCTTGACTTTATTTTGTTGAATCGTTGTTGAAATTGTACTCGTTTTGTTAGGAAGTTTACGTTTTGTTTTCGTTTCATGTTGCTTTTGTTTTACCTTGGGTGTTTTTGCCGATCTTGGGAGTTGAAATGCGTTGAAATTGTATTGATCGGTTGGTTTGGGTTTGGGTCGGTTGATGGAGATGAAATTTTTGTGGGTTTTTTGTGGATGGGGATCGAGGATGAAGCGTCGATCTTAGACTTTTAAATTTTTAGGGGTTTAAATTTTTTTCTGTTTTCTTATTTACCTCGTCATTAGTAGATCTTTATTTTTTTAGTTAATCGTAATTTGATAGTTTAATTACATGTTCATTGATTTGATGTTTTTCTGTTTTTTCGTTTTTGATAATGAATTGTTGGTGAAGATGAAGATACTTGTTAGTTAAGTCCATAGTTAGTTTTTTGGGGTTTTTATTCATACATTGCTATTTAAGGAAATGGTCCTCCCCATTTTTTTTCATCTGGGTTTTTGGGGAAAA
>NW_025952233.1:0-2627 GCF_023119035.1 Salvia hispanica | reverse complement strand
GTTTCATAAGATACACATATCCATACCTTGACAAATTATCAGTAAAAGTTATGAAGTACGAATAACCACCTCTTGCTTGAGTTGGAAACGGTCCACACACATCTGTGTGAATTAACTCTAGCAAATCCTTAGTACGTACCCCTTTCCCAGAAAATGGTTTACTTGTCATTTTTCCTTTGAGTCAGAATTCACAAGCTCCATATGATTCTAAATCAAATGAAGTGAGATAGTCTAACTTTCTCAATCTTGCTATTCTTTTCTCATTAATATGACCAAGTCTGCAATGCCATAGATAAGTTGCATTATTCGTATTACTTAGCTTAAGTCTTTTATTTTGCACATTGAGAATATTCCGTTTGCATTCAAGCATATATAATCCATTCTCTAAAGAGGCATTTCCATAAAACAATCCATTATTAGAAAACGAGCATCTGCTGTTTGCAAAATGGAAGGAAAAACCCTCAATGTCCAACATCGGAATGGAAATAATATTCTTTGAAATAACTGGAACAAAATAACAATTATGCAAATCTAGTCTATGTCCTGAGGGAAGATCTAATCTATAAGTTCCCACGCGTTCGGCAGCAACTCTTGCTCCATTTCCAACACGTAGGTCTACTTCCCCAGGCCTCACTTTCCTGTTGTCTATTAGACCTTCCACATTATTATAAATGTGTGAACCACAAGCGGTATCCAATACCCAGGATTGTGAGTTATTCATAGACATATTTATCTCAATGACAAACATAGCTGAGCTCCCACTCATTGCACCTTGTGCCTTGAGTTTTGGGCAGTCTCTCTGCCACTCCGTGAAATTTGACCTAGTCAATTTGTTTGTTTACATCATACACTTATAAGATAAGTTTGACATATTATCTGAACGGAAAATAAAATGAAAAACAAATTAGAAAAGCATACAAAGATCACATTCGCATCACTAATCAAACAAGGGTTTATTGTATTGATTAGCTCCCACTAATTTTAACATATATTATGCCCCCCAAACATAAAATACGAATTTATACCAAATATAAATTTTAGTGGTCCAAGATCCAAGTCTATATAGTTGTAGCCTCTGCGAGGGCTGATGACTACAATAAGATCACTAGGTAGGCCTCCAAACCAATTGTAACAACAATTTTACAATTCTTGGTTTATTAATCTAATTAATATACGTCCATAAATTATTTTGCTTGCGAGGGCTACACAAAATAATTTAAGCAAGTCAATCCCATCACACGATGTCAACCATGCATCTATGAATGAGCCTAAACCTTGTGGATTTAGAGTAAATGCGAGGGCGTAAAACTCATGGTCGAAAAGGCTAGGAACATCAAACAATTGTGATGGACGACGCGTTTGTTTCAAAACAAGACTTATATTTTGTGGGAAAAAAGCGTGATACTAGTTATGTGAACATAATATCCAATATTAAATCTCAAACAAATACTGGGCACCGCCTACCCAGACATAGTATAACACGGACTGCACATACTGGGCGCCGCCTACCCAGACAATAAAACGGTCTCTAACTACTATAGTTCAATAATAAGCATATAAAATCAAATAGTATGCTTATCACATAGGATATCAAATAATGCTCAACAAATAAAATTAAATTTTATTTTGTAATTAAATGTGGATTTAAAATTATATTAATTCTAAATTTATATAACAAATTCATTTATTCAATTAATAAATGAATCAGTCTAAATTTTAATTTATTAATCTAATTAATAAATTATTAATGTAATTGGGATACTTTACACGTAACAACCCTTAGTGGGTTGCTAATTGAAACTAATCTGCCTACATAATAATTAGACCCCTTTTATTTTAAAAAACAATTAAATGGGCAACCCAATTGCTATTTAAAATGTCGGCCCAAATTAAAACATGATGGCAGCTTTTCATCTTCCTCAGTTGCACAACTCATCCGTTGTTCACCATTAACAGATCCTTCACATTCTCCTTTCGCCAATTTCTGACGTCTTACGCCGATTGACGGTGGTTCTTTTGACAACCAGCCGCCTTCTCGGCAAAGTAGAGGAGAATTGCAATTGGATTCCCGTCGGGAATGAGAAATCTGACAATTGGGCAGGACGATGGCCTAGCCTAGTGCTCCCTTCATTCTACACCTTCTCCGGCACCACACCGCAGGTGGTTTTGGAAATTTCAAAATATCATTCCTTTGAAACAGTTTCAAAAGATTTTTATCTCAAAATCCTGTTTAATTTTCAAAGTCTAACTTTTGGTTTCTGAAAATTTTGTAACCATGCTGTAGGAATGAACTTACGGCCACGCCGCTTCTTCTTCCTTTTATTTTCTAACTGCCGATTTTCCGTTGCCCAGTAACGTATCTCTACAGCAGCCGTTCAACAAAATTATCAAGCCATACCGACGGTTCAGACCTAGTCAGTCTCGACCCTAGGCCATGCCGGCGACAGCCTCGCATTGTAGCCGGCGATAAACAATGGATTTCTGAAATCCAAGTTTGAAGAAGAATTTGAAAAATTTCTTTTCTTGCGGAAGAATAAATTTTGAAAAGGTAATTTGAAATTTTGATTTCTTTTCCAACTGAGATTTTAGCAAAAAATTGTTTTCAGAAATAAGTCTTCCAAAGATAT
>NW_025952232.1:0-3000 GCF_023119035.1 Salvia hispanica | reverse complement strand
ATCAATACCGAGAATATCGAATGTCAACAACTCGTATTAAAATGTCAACAACTAAAAAATAACACTTATAATTCACATATCAATTCACATGTAGTTGACATGGCTTGAAAGTTTAGTTGACATGACTTATAATTTCGTGACATGGCTTGAAAGTGTAGTTGACATGACTTATAATTGTTAACATGGCTTGTACGTGTAGTTGACATAACTTGTACGTGTAGTTGACATGGTTTTTTTTTTTTTATATATTTTTTTAATTTTTTTAATTTTTAAAAAAAAAATTAATTTTTTTTTCAATTTTTCAATTTTTTTTTATGTCAACTACATAGTTGTTGACATTTGATGTGTAGTTGTTGACATTTGATGTGTAGTTGACATGGATTGTACACATAGTTGACATTATACGTGTGTGCAGTTGATATGATATGGCTTGTACGTGTAGTTGACATGACTTGTACGTGTAGTTGACATGGCTTGTAAGTGTAGTTGACATGGCTTGTACGTGTAGTTGACATGGCTTGAAAATGTAGTTGACATGACTTATAATTGTTGACATGGCTTGTACGTGTAGTTGACATGACTTATAATTGTTGACATGGCTTGTACGTGTAGTTGACATGACTTGAAAGTGTAGCTGACATATTATATACCGTAGTTGACATGACTTGTATGTGGAGTTGAGACGATATGTACTGTAGTTGACATGACTTATACATGTAGTTGACATTATATGTGCTTAGTTGACATAAAAAAAAGAGATAGCTAAATCTTGAATCTAACTCTTAGCAACTAATTACCAATTGGGGAATATCACTAAACACCTAGAGTGCATTATGATTAACCTAGATTTTTTTGTTCTGTCATTTCTTTTCACCACTTACTTTCATCAATAAACATGAATAAATCCCGGTCAAATTCAGAAACATCGCAGAGCTTCCACCAACATACACAAAATCTATTAGTCAATTAAAAAATCTAACAATTTCGACATGAGGATTCAATATCTCACAAATCTTATTGTTCCAATTTTTAGATCTACAAATTCCAATTCATGAAAAATGAGTAAAATTGCAGATCTCACTACAAAATCCAACAAAGAGTAGAAATCAATGTTGTCGGCGAGGAGCTCTCGGCATCCATCTCGAGATCGGGCAAAACGTCGCCGTCTTCGATTCCGAGGAAGAGATCGTCGAAATCAATGCTATCGAGCAGAATGACGCCTAAGAAATCGGGCAACTCAGCAGCGTCGATCGAGAAGCCTTCCATTTCGCCTTCTATATCGGAGGCGAAACACCTTCAGCTTCATTGCAAAATGTCAACAACTAAATGTGATACATTTATAGCACATTCATTTGAAGATAAATGTGATTAAAAAAGAAAAGTTTCAAAAACTCTCATCAAATTTTATTACAGCATAATCCAATTGAGCTTTTTTCAAACACACTTAACAAAATCAGTAATCACTCAATAGCTAGTATACTATCCAAAAAAAGATGAAGCAAACACCTTCAGTATACATTGCAAAAAAGGCTTACCATTTATATGCTTAAAAAAAGTTTCATTTCTAGTGCCCTTCAGCTCTCTCTCTTGTAAAACCAATGCCAAAAGCAAATGGGTCATTGGTTCATTTGCAACGTTCAAACTGGTTTACTATGTGATAATCTGTAACCTATTACAATTGAAATAACCTTAATAACTAATAATGAAAATGCAAAAGCCATGCTTTTAAACTACATATCACAAGGAAGCACAAGCTTCACCCAAATTCAATGGCTAAATTACAGAGTATAATTGACTTGACATGGCCATAAATACACCTATGGTGTATTATTAAGGTGTACATTTATAGGTGAAAATGTACTAGTTTAATCTAATACATGAAAAATATACTCTGTAATTTTCACCCAATTTCACATTCACCACATTTCTTGATTAATAAACATTAATCTAATAAATTCATTTATATTTATTCACTAATACTAATATTGAAAAATATCAATTACATAACACCACATTTATTGGTAAAGTAATTGTTGGCAATTTTGTTTCCATTTCACCATGGAAACAACACCCATGAATGTATAAAATCAGTATAAAAGCAATTTGATCAGATTTCATATCACTGGAAATTGGTTCAAAAGCAGATAATGTGAATCAAAGCACAAATTCCAAAATTATGAAATCATCACACGAACAAATTGGGCGTAGAAATTAGGTTATCTTTCAATACTCAATTCAGACAATATTTCATACATTTCTTCGCAAAATCAACCAAATAAAAAGGCAGAAATCTGAGGTTAGCAAAAAGGCAATCACGATTACCAGAATAGCCACGCGGAAGAGCAACGGTGGTTCCATTCAATTTCTGGCGAAGATGAGCACCGTTTGATATTTCTCCGGCGGCGAGATTCAATCCACATCGAAACCGCCACCAACCGACTCAATTCAACCACATCGCCTCTCTGCAGCTCACAGAGGAGCTTCGCCGTGGAGCCGGCGATAGGCTTCACCTGAAAATCGAACGCGCCGCTGGAGGCGGCGATCGACGGAGGAGAGGAGATGGCAAGGACCGTGCGGCGGTCGAGGAGGCGGAGACGCAGGTACTGGCCGGGGCTGGCCGGAGGCGGAGAAGTACTACCACCTCACCTTCTCGAAAAATCTATCCCTCCCTCTCCACCTCAACAAGCAGATCCTCGAAGATTCAATTGGAAAATCTCTCACCAAAAAACATCTCATAGATCTGGCATCTAAAGGCTAGAAAATCAACGCGATTAACGTCGTGCTAACGACGGCTGATGTCGCTGTCGACGATTTCTGCCAGAACCGCTGTGGCAGCCACAGATCTAAATTGAGCACCGTGAAGGGGAAAAATCAGAAATCGACAATCTGATAAGTTTTACTTCGAGGATATCTCGGCGAATCGACGATCTGAGGAGTTTGCAAATTCTGATTTTGTGAAGAATAGCGTTGAGGAAGGAGATTCTGATTTCGTGAAGAATA
>NW_025952231.1:0-6000 GCF_023119035.1 Salvia hispanica | reverse complement strand
GGAATAATTAAGAGAGTTAATTAACCCACATTGGAAGTTACAACCTTATTAAACTACTCCCTCCGTCCCGCTTAAGATGACACGTTTTCCTTTTTAGTCTCTGCATTGTTCTTCTGTCGAAGCTCTGCCCTCTCCTCCATCCAGTTCGCCGGAGCTCTGCTGATAGCGGTGCTGCTTCACCAGAGACGTAGCCGTTTTATCTTTGGGGACGAAACGCCAATCCGAAGAGCACTACCGGGGCGTATCTCGTCTTGCGGAAAGAGGCCTCCTCGACTCGGCTAATTTCCTTTTCAGTTTATTAGTTTCGAATCCTCTTTTGTAATTTCGATTCAGTTAGCTCTTGTATTCCTTCTTGTAAGTCCTAAAACCAAACAATCGCAAGACGAGATATAACTTGCTTTTGAAGGGATCTGGACCTAAAACTGAAACTAAAACTTTCGAAACTATAATCACCTTTGCTGGAGATGTCGACCGAATCAAACTCTGCCGCTTCCACCACTCCGGCCACCACCGCCGCCATCATTTCCTCCACCATGGCATCCACCACGATGATGCCAACTCCCGGGCTCTATCCATCTTCATCAACAACCCCTTGGGTGCATACTACTACCCAGGGGCTCACTGGTGGATCCACCTCGAGTGGGTCGGTTGGTTCCACATTTAGTGGTTCCTTCGGATCCTTTAATGGATCGAGTGTTGGGGCCTTCGGGTCTCACACGAATGCTGGGACCTTCGAGTCTCACGCGACTGCTGGGGCCTTCGGGTCTCATGCGAGTGTTGGAACCTTCGGGTTCAACACGGGTATTGGCTCCTTCGGGACCAGTGCGACCATGACGGGCTCTATGCCCAACATGAATGGTGGGGGCCCTATGCCCAACCATGTTGTTGGCTCCTTCGGGGGCAACATGAATGGTTCATTCCAAGGACCAAGTGCGGCACCGTTGGCACCTAGAATGATGCCACCCGCCGAGAAGCCACCTAAATTTGGAGGAGCTGACTTCAAGAGGTGGTACCAAAAGATGTTGTTCTACTTGACAACATTGGGCATCGCCAACTTCCTCACGGAGAACGAGCCGCCCGCGCCAAGTGATCAAGAGACAAGTGTTGAGGTCATGGCGGACTATGAAGCATGGCGCAAAGGAGATTATCTTTGTAAAAATTTTATTCTAAGTGCATTAGATGATAGTTTGTACAATGTATACTCCCTTGTAACCACATCAAAAGAGATGTGGGAAAGCCTAGAGAAAAAGTATAGTATCGATAATGCTGCAGGTACTGAACATGTTGTAGTATCCAAATTCATGGACTACAAAATGGTCGACTCTAGACCGGTCATGGAACAAGTTCAAGAGTTCCAAATGATCATCCACGGACTCGCGGCTGAAGGGATGAATTTGCCCGACAACTTTGTGCGGTGCATACTCATTGAGAAGCTTCCTCCTAGTTGGAAGGACTTCAAGCACTACCTCAAGCACAAGCGAAAGAAGATGAGTCTTGAAGACTTGATCGTGAAGCTGCGCATTGAAGCGGATGTGCGCAAGATCGATCAAAAGGCTAAGGGCTTTAGCCCACTTGATGCCAAAGCCAACTTGTTGGAGCGGGGCGGACCCTCCAACAAACGCCCCCGCCCAAATCAGAAAGACAAAGGGAAGGGCAAGCAGCCTGCAAAGAAATTTGAAGGCGAGTGCTACAAGTGTGGCAAAATTGGCCACTTTGCCAAAGACTGCCGCAGCAAGAAGAAGAAGCCGGCAGCCCACGTCGTTGAGAAAGAGTTCAAGGACTGGAATGAAGATGACCTCGTTGCCGTGGTCACTGAAGAAGTCAACATTGTTGACAACAAGGGCGGCTGGTACATCGACACCGGCGCTACTGCTCATGTTTGCTCCGATAGGAGCAAGTTTGCCTCCTACACTGCTGTTGAAGGGAGGAAGATCAACATGGGGAATCAAGCATCGTCCGAGGTCCTCGGCATTGGCAATGTGATACTCATGATGACATCTGGAGTCACGATCACTTTGAAGGATGTGCTACATGTCCCGGACATCCGCAAGAACCTAGTGTCAGGATCAATACTAGTTAATAAGGGGTTTAAACTTGTATTCGAGTCTGATAGGTTTGTTTTGTACAAGTTTGGGAAGTCCCTCGGAAAAGGTTATGTAACCGACGGACTTTTCAAGCTTAGTGTGGCTACGCGCCTTGTTCCAAAGCCTTTGGCTAACAATAATAATAAAGCATCTACTTCCTCTTATTTGACCGAGTCTTCAAATTTGTGGCATTGTAGATTGGGACATGTAAATTCAAAAGCCGTAAAAAGATTAGTAAATTTAGATTTACTAAAGGCAATTGAAGTGGATACCCAAGACAAATGTGAAATATGTCTTGAGGCTAAAATGACTAAGTTACCGTTTCACTCAGTTGAACGAAAAACAAAACCCCTTGAATTAATTCACACGGATGTATGTGATTTAAAGATGGTGCAAACTAGAGGTGGTAAAAAGTACTTTATCACTTTTATAGATGATTGCACAAGATATTGCTACATTTATCTTTTAAGAAGTAAAGATGAAGCAATTGAAGCGTTCAAAAATTATAAGAACGAAGTTGAGAATCAACTTGGTTGTAAAATCAAAGCGATTCGAAGTGATAGAGGAGGCGAGTATGTAGCCCCGTTTGAGGAGTTATGCAACGCAAGTGGTATAATTCATCAAACAACTGCTCCATACTCACCACAATCTAATGGTGTAGCAGAACGCAAAAATCGAACTCTAAAAGAGATGATGAATGCGTTGCTACTAAGTTCAGGATTACCCCAGAACATGTGGGGGGAGGCTATTTTGACAGCCAACTATATCCTAAACAAAATTCCACTCAAAGGAAAAGACATCACTCCTTATGAGTTGTGGAAAGGTAGGAAACCATCCTACAAATACCTCAAAGTGTGGGGGTGTTTGGCCAAGGTGATGGTTCCCCCGCCCAAAGAAGTTACAATTGGCCCTAAAACAGTCGATTGTATCTTCATTGGATATGCACTTAACAGTAGTGCATATAGATTTGTTGTTCACAAGTCTGAAATATCGACTATTACAGTAGGAACAACAATCGAGTCAAGGAATGCCGTATTTCTCGAAAATACATTTCCTTGCAAGGACAAAGAAGAAGTCCCAATCAATTCCGAGACAAGAATTGAAGATGAGGCCACTAGTTCTAAAACAGTGGATGAAGCCACTAGTTCTAAATCCGCGGATGAAGAGCCTAAATCGCGCAAGCGAGTGAGGCCTGATCCAAGTGATGCAGTACTAAGACGTGGTAGTAGGGTCAGAACACCAAAAACATTTGGTCCTGACTACATTGCTTTTATGTTGGATGAAGAGCCAACGTCAATAAAAGTAGCCTTCGATGGCCCAGACGGGTTACATTGGAGAGAAGCTGTTCAAAGCGAAATTGATTCAATTTTGCTAAACCACACTTGGGTGTTGGTTGATTTGCCCGAAGGTGCGAAACCTTTAGGGTGCAAATGGGTGCTTAAAAGAAAATTTAAGGCCGATGGAACAGTGGATAAGTATAAAGCCCGACTAGTTGTAAAGGGTTTTAAACAAAAGGAAGGACATGACTTCTTCGATACCTATTCACCTGTAACGAGGATTACATCTATCCGAGTGCTTCTCGCGATTGCTGCATTGCACAATCTTGAGATTCATCAAATGGATGTTAAGACTGCGTTTCTAAATGGTGAACTAGAGGATGAAATCTATATGGAACAACCCGAAGGGTTTGTAGTACCTGGACAAGAGAAGAAGGTATGCAAACTGGTTAAGTCCCTCTATGGATTAAAACAAGCGCCGTTGCAATGGCACTTGAAGTTTGATAATGTGATGTTATCAAATGGGTTTAAAATCAACGAGTGTGACAAATGTGTCTATATTAAGAGCACTGATAACGGGTACGTTATAGTGTGTCTTTACGTTGATGACATGTTAATCATGGGTAGTAACACTCAAGTGATTAACGAGACAAAAGCCATGTTAAAGAGAAACTTTGACATGAAAGACATGGGTCTAGCCGATGTAATTCTTGGAATGAAAATTCTAAGAACATCCGATGGAATCATCTTAACCCAATCTCATTATGTTGAGAAGATATTGAAGAAATTCAATGCCTATGATGGCGCGCCGGTTAAGACTCCAATTGAACTCAATGTTCACTTGAGCAAAAACAAGGGCGAACCCGTTGCACAAGAAGAATATGCACGGGTCATTGGGTGCATTATGTACTTAACTAATTGCACTCGGCCGGACATTGCTTGTGCCGTGAACAAGTTGAGTCGCTACACGAGTAATCCAAGCAAAGAGCATTGGAGAGCTCTTGTAAGGGTTTTGAGATATCTAAAACATACTCAAAATCATGGGCTACACTTTTCGAGATACCCCCCGGTACTTGAAGGGTACTGTGATGCGAATTGGATATCCGACAATAAGGACTCACTTTCAACAAGTGGATACGTCTTTACTATTGGGGGTGGTGCTGTCTCGTGGAAATCCACGAAACAGACATGTATAGCCCGTTCAACTATGGAATCAGAATTCATAGCTTTAGATAAAGCTGGGGAAGAAGCCGAATGGCTTAAGAACTTCCTTGAGGATATTCCAGGTTGGTGTAAGCCAGTGCCTCCAGTGTTGATTCACTGTGATAGCCAAGCCGCTATCGGGAGGGCAAATAATGGCTTCTATAACGGTAAGTCTCGACATATTCGTCGACGACATAATACCGTGAGACATTTGATCACAACAGGCGTGATTACAATTGACTATGTGAAGTCAATAGATAATCTAGCGGATCCGCTAACCAAAGGGTTAAACCGTGATCAAATGAATAAGTTGCTAGAGGGAATGGGTTTGAAATCCACAAACTAAAGAATTGTCATAGTGGTAACCCAACCATGATGACTGGAGATCCCAAGAACTTGGTTCAATGGGAAAACTAAGCTATGAGAGTTCGTGTGAAACACTCATCTACATCTATTCCCTAGAGAGCAATAGAGTGTTGAAAACTTGCCTTGTGGTGAGGATAAGTCTATGACTTTTAATGATTCCTAAGGATCTCAAGGAGATTGAGTTCTCAAAGAGACCGAGTAGGGCAAGATACTCGAGTAGGAATCACCTATGTAAGTGTGAAGTGTGGCCGCTTCAAATTACACACTTATGAATCCAAAGTGGTGTCCAAGGCCGCAAAGGACACAAAACGTGAGAACGGATGAGGTTGAGGTGTTTAAGTGTTAACACCATTGTCTCGGTGCACGCCGTGGGGGACTAGTTCAAAGCATCGCGCTACTAGGCCGCCTGTGTATCCGATGGCGTTGACTATGGAAGGTTCAAAGCTAAAAGCTACCTATCCTTATGCTTATATACCTCTCGAGGGTTGAGCTTGTGTCTGCATGCATATGCATTTGGCTATTTCCACTCATGTGGGGGATTGTTGGAATCTATGCCCGGTCAATGGACTTTGACCAATTATAATTTCAACGAGACATTTAATTTTGTGAAATTAAATGATATAGCGTCGATCTACGTTCGGAGTAGATGACCGTGGTATATTCATTTTCTCAAATCCGATTCCCGGTGAGTGAGAAATAATGGATTAAAGTTGTGCAAAATTGCAAACTTAATGAGCTATGAGAGAAGCTTAGGGAATAATTAAGAGAGTTAATTATCCCACATTGGAAGTTACAACCTTATTAAACTAGTATTTAATAAGAAGGATTATTACATGTAATAATTATAGTGGACTAAGATGGGAAGGCCCGAACGTTACAGCTCGTAACCGACGACCGTTACGGTCTGGCATTGATGACAGCCATCAAGGCTGCGTTGACCCCTACAGTGGACTGAGCCTATAAATAGGCTAGCCATTCTAGCATTCTACACACATCAGAAACTAGAATCCACACTCTGCATCCATACACTCTCTCCTCCCTCTGCATAGTTCTTCTGTCGAAGCTCTGCC